>NW_028241886.1:0-117588 GCF_964263255.1 Lissotriton vulgaris
TGGTAGTGAAAGACACTCACATATGGCTGAGATACCCGCCACCCCCTCTCAACACAATCCCCAAGAATGGGAATACGGAAACGTTTTCTGAACTTTTGGAAGGCGGGAGGGAGTTACCCTCCCGGCCGTATTTATTAAAATATGAAACAAAATTTAAAACATTAAAATAACAGTTTCATATCATGTACAATTTCATTTCCACATTACGATGTTTTGGCTGACCTTAACATACTTCTAATACAAAGGTTCTCCTAGCCGATACTAACATCCTACAAATACATTCTTAAATTGAAATTGTACATCCTAACGTTAAGGGCCAACGGCAAGGTCGTAACCGGTGTCAGATCCCTAAACCAGAACTACCCCCTCAGTTGTGAGGGGCGGCCGCACAGAGGACTGTACCTCCTGTGCACATACCAATTTCCCTTGTCTTGACGGGGGCCCCAATTAACTCGACACCATTTTATGGTCGTCCGAGGACTCGTGTGAGGTGTCTAGAAGGTAGCGTAGACCCCCCTCCCCACCCCACACAACTTACCACATCTGCCGTCGCAGATGTCCTGGCCCCGGGAAATTCCCAGGAGGGGCCCGTAGCCCCTCCTATCCAGGGAGGGGCCTTGACCGCCTTCCCTTTCCTTTCGGCGTCCCATCCTTAGAAGGGACCGCCTCCCCGTTGAGGGGCCAATGGCCACCTCCCCCCGGGCGCTCCCATCCGTAATGGGTGACGCCCCCCCCATAGGGATCTTCCAATTACTGCTCACCGATCATGACCTTACCGCCCGACCGAAAAAATAAATACGACATTAAACTAAAAAGACTAATTACTAAAAGACACAGATGCTCAAAGTATGAACTGTCGAAACATCACTGATCAACACTGGTGCAAAACTTTATTCGATAAAACATACTGTAAAGAATTATCCACTTTATTGCATAATGAATCACAACTTTAATCAACAACCTGTAAGAAAATTGCGTTTACCATCAAAACTTTATTTCAAACCACTTGCTGTCTTCAGGGGCTGGTGGGTGGGTCAAAATTGGCTCTTCGTTCCGTCTCGAGCTCACGTGCAGCGGGGAGGTGCAGCTTCAGAGCACAGGAACAAGAGGATGCTACCTTGGCTTGTCGCTCCTTATATCCTTCTTCGGGCGGGCGTAAACCCGCCTCCGCCCGCCTCCGGGGGCGTGGCTGGCGGCTTCGGTGTCTAGGACAACCCACTCTAGGGCGGGAAAAAGCGCGCCCCGGCTACGCCGCTTCGGGCATACCAGCCGAGACTCGCCTCCCGCCCAAGATGGCTTCCCGGGGGGATCGGGGTACTCCACCATACGTTCGGGGGGACCGATTGGTCGCCCCTTTCCATATGGCTGAGATACCCGCCACCCCCTCTCAACACAATCCCCAAGAATGGGAATACGGAAACGTTTTCTGAACTTTTGGAAGGCGGGAGGGAGTTACCCTCCCGGCCGTATTTATTAAAATATGAAACAAAATTTAAAACATTAAAATAACAGTTTCATATCATGTACAATTTCATTTCCACATTACGATGTTTTGGCTGACCTTAACATATTTCTAATACAAAGGTTCTCCTAGCCGATACTAACATCCTACAAATACATTCTTAAATTGAAATTGTACATCCTAACGTTAAGGGCCAACGGCAAGGTCGTAACCAGTGTCAGATCCCTAAATCAGAACTACCCCCTCAGTTGTGAGGGGCGGCCGCACAGAGGACTGTACCTCCTGTGCACATACCAATTTCCCTTGTCTTGACGGGGGCCCCAATTAACTCGACGCCATTTTATGGTCGTCCGAGGACTCGTGTGAGGTGTCTAGAAGGTAGCGTAGACCCCCCTCCCCACCCCACACAACTTACCACATCTGCCGTCGCAGATGTCCTGGCCCCGGGAAATTCCCAGGAGGGGCCCGTAGCCCCTCCTATCCAGGGAGGGGCCTTGACCGCCTTCCCTTTCCTTTCGGCGTCCCATCCTTAGAAGGGACCGCCTCCCCGTTGAGGGGCCAATGGCCACCTCCCCCCGGGCGCTCCCATCCGTAATGGGTGACGCCCCCCCCATAGGGATCTTCCAATTACTGCTCACCGATCATGACCTTACCGCCACAGGCCGGATAGTTGACCGGCTATCCGGACCCCCCACAAAACTCCTACCTAAAGGTCATGCCGTAAACTCTTTAGCCATGCTACGAGGTCTCCTATGAGTAAAGAATTCCCCACCCGAGACAAATGTACCCCATCCTCTAGATACATACTGTCCCCCCTAATACAACCATGAGGAATCGAATGCAATGAACTTGAACGAAACAGTCTACCCAATTTGTTATTTACCTTCTTCACTGAATGATTTATAGCAGACACAGAATTCGCCCCCGCCACACCTTTTGTGGAATCATATGGGACCATGCAATCGTGCACCCTGGAACCCTTCTCGCCAACCAACTTACTGTGGATAGTATTGCCTCGAGAAGTAGTCGTCTACCAGTGGTCACCAAATCATTGCCCCCAAGATGCACTATGATTATAGATGGCGGTGACCTTGTCCGCCCTAACAAACCCTCGAAAAAAGGTTGAAACTGGTCAATACAGAGCCCACCCCTTCCGTAGAAGGTCACCCTGTACCCGTATTCCCCAGCCATGTGAATCATGTCACCTGCTTTGAATACGTCCGCGGCACGCCTCACGTATGAGTGGCCCACGACCCACACCACTTTTTCTCCAGCCGGTGATCTTTGACCGCTAGTTCCCAGGTGTCGGGTCGACTGCACAGTCCGCCCCGCCTCGTAAGCTTGCGAAACTGTAAACCAAACAAAAACAAGAAGCGTGAGTACATGATTACAGCTTCACAACATGTGCAACCGCACATACCTTTTGTAACAATTCGAGGACCAACGCCCCAATTGTTTCACTTTGTCCACACTCAGACCCCTGGCTGTAGCCTCTGTAGCAGCCCCTATCCGGAAGGAATGGGTCCCAAAATCGCCCGGGTTCAAGCCCGCGGCCGAAATTGCCATTGCAAGCACCCGCTGGAACTGAAACCTCGTCAGTGGGGTGGCATCAGTGTGTCTCAACAAAGTCCCCCCCCATGATGCCGCCCTCTGCGCCAAATATTCCTCAACGCATACGACGGGGCACATGGGAGATCCGGGCATCCGAAGGACTACTACACTGTCCCCGATCGCACCCTGATCGGTCTTGGACCTGGCAAACGAGACAATCATCGTGTCCCCCTTAACTTGAACGTGCTCTCGGCACAGTCCCCCCCCCCGTATCCTGCTTGTTCCTTGCCACCAGTTCGCTTACCCGCATAGCCCCATGGAATGCTAATGCAAACGCGGCCCGGAATAACACTGTTTCAGACTGGGATGAACATATCGCAGGGAGTACGGACAATAACAGGGCCAACCTTTCCAGACCTATCAGGTGCCTTTCATCTACTCTGCGACCTTCAAGGCGTTGCCACCCACGCAGCGCTTTCTGTACTACGAAAGATGCTGTCGGGTCCTGGATACCATGAGCCCGCGCCATGAAGGAAATGGCGGCCCTATGCCTCTGGGCCGTGGCTACCGATTTGCCTGCCTGATGTAAAGACAGCAAAAATTTTACGACAGACTCTTCCTGGCCCCAAAGCTCCCCCCTAGCCGAACCCAAAAAGGACAAATAGGAACGGAACGCCCCTTCATATGCCTTCCTTGTCCTGGGTGCTAAACTCTCTCCCACGAGGTTTTGTAGTTCGGGGCACCGAGAGACCAGAGAGCTTTGGGAAATGGTGCCGCCACCGGGTCCGCTGTGGGCAGAAAACCCCAGAAGGCCTGCATACGGAAACGAGAAAGCGCATCAGCGGCCTGATTAAGTACTCTGGGCACATGCCTTGCCCTAAAGAGCACGTTCAATTGCATACATAGTAACACAATTTCCTTGAGCAATCTCAGAATCCATTTGCATCGTGCTGCCTGACTATTGATACACTCAACCACGGTCATGTTATCAGACCAGAACACCACAGAGTGATCCCGGAACCCCTCAGGCCATGTTTTTAGGGCCACCAGAATGGGGAACAGTTCAAGAAAAGCAATGTTACTCGTCAGCCCACACTCGTGCCACCATGACGGCCACTTTTAAGCCGACCAGTGATTACCGAATATGGCGCCAAAGCCTATACTCCCTGCCGAATCCGTCCACAGCCCCAACTCCTCGGAGGACACCGCCGGCTTGTTCCAGACAATCCGACCATTGAAATCCGCCAGGAATGCCAACCAAATGCGCATGTCCTGGCGAATCTCTGCCGAGAGCCTCGTGCGGTGGTGTCCCTCTTTAAGGCCGACCATGGCTTGTGCAATCGAGCGGGAAAAAGGGCGGGCCATTGGCATAACTCTAAGGGCAAAATTCAACTGACCCACAGTTTGCTGCAATTGATGCAAGTTCACCTTGGTCTCCCGAATACATGTTTCAAGCGAGGCCCTGAATTTCATTACCTTTTCTTTGGGCAACCGGAAGCAACCCTCTTCGGAATCGAGCTCTATTCCAAGAAACTCGCGCGAAGTAGATGGCCCCACAGTCTTACCTGGCGCCAATGGCACACCGAACTGATTCATCAGACTACAAAATTCTTTTAAGGCCTGTGCACATTCCGGATCCCCGGCCGCCCCCAGGAATAGAAAATCGTCAAGATAATGCATAACATGCTGAAACCCCGTCATTCTTGTGAAAACCCATTGCAGAAAACAACTGAATTTCTCAAAATAAGCACAAGATATGGAGCATCCCATCGGCATACATTTATCCATGTAATAGCGACCCTGAAACATAAAACCCAGGAGACGCTGATCGTCTGGGTGTACCGGGAGCAACCGGAACGCTGACTCGATGTCTGATTTGGCCATCAGCGCTCCGGGCCCCAGGCGATTCAACATGGCGACGGCCTCATCAAAAGATGCGTACCGCACCGAACACACCTCCGGGTCTATCGCATCATTCACTGAAAGACCTCTCGGGGCTGACAAGTTATGTATTAATCTAAACTCACCCGGGTCCTTCTTGGGGACCACTCCCAAGGGGGAACAAACAAAGTTAGCAACTGGTGGCATGTCGAAAGGTCCGGCAACCCGACCCCGGGTCACCTCTTTCCAAATTTTTGCCTGTACCACCGCCGTATTCTGCAGGACCGACAGTTGGTTCCTACAATGTGCCTTACCCTGAAAATTCCCCACTGGGATGCGGAAACCATACGAAAACCCGTCTCGCAACACCCCAGCGGAGACGTGATCCGGGTATTCATTGCGCCAAGGAATCATTGCCATGGTATCAACCGGGGTAGGTAAAGGCGCCCCTCGGACTATTTCAGACCTGTTTGGCGCTTCCCCTACCACCGTTATCACCCGTTTTGGCTCTGCACATGGACTCAGGATGAGAGGACTGCCCACACCCCCCACAGTCGTGTCTAAACTTGCATGACCCCTGGGGCCTTGTACATTTCCCCCTGTTAAAATTCCAGCAGATCCCTTTTTTACCTGTGTTGCCACTCGACCTTGAGTGATGCTCGTTACTTGCACCCGCCCGAAAGGGCACCCCAGATGAATGGCGGGAAAACTCACCCCCGTTCCCCCCCGACAATGGTGCTTTTAACATGCCTGATTTCTCCATCTTTTGCCAGGAAATGGAGTCGTAACAATCCCACGTCAGAGATGTGTCGAACTCCTTGGCCTTCCGAAAGACATTATCATAACAAAACCACTGATTGCCCTCATATGACTGAGAGTACTCCATAATACGTGTCTGGTACACGGGCAACTCGGCCAACAGTTCAGGCCTTCGTTCCCCCATAATTGACGTGAATATGCCAAACGCTCTGCCCCAGTTCCCTATGTTCTCTTCGACCTTAAAGGCGGCCATCTTGGCGTGCCAAACACCCGGATGCAGAAACTCTTTTTGACCCTTCACATGCTCGATCTCGTAATGATCAGTTAGCAAAGAAAACATGTTTACATACTTATCAGCCCAAATCTTTTCCTTGACTTCAATCGGAATATGCTGGGCCACTTTCTCCCTTCGTGAGGGTACAGACCCCTCCCCCGCAATCGGCAGTAGCCGCTTACCTAAATTAGAAGCTGTAACCGTAGTCGCTGCCGAACTCGTGCCCGCTGCGGTTTCACCCACTGGAGCCTGTGGGGGAACAGAAGAACATGGTGCCTTTGCAGCCTCTCTTGATTGCCGCAACTGCCTCATTACTGCCCTGGCGTCATCTGCCGTGGTGCCCTCACTATCTTTCCCCAACCACGCTGCCAGCTGTGCAGCCAACTCGGGAGGCATATCCTCCCCGTTCACAGGGGTGACTACGACGGGAATTGGTTGCCCCTCCTTCGGAACCGGGATCGGCTCCTCAGTCGGTGTTTCGGGAAGCGCCGGCGGCGCCTCGGGAACCGGGGCCTCTCCCCCAGTTGCCCCCCTCTTGGACCTCTTGCCTCTCCCGCTGGGGACTACTCCCGGCAATGCTGGTCCGACGACTCGCTTGGGGCCCCCTACACCGTTCATTGCCGCCATCTGCTTCTTCATCACGGCCATGTCTTTTACGAGCATGCGGAGCATCTGATCGGTACCGACCCGCTTTCCGGCCTTCTTGCCCGGCATTCTCCAACGATGATGTCTGAAAGAACAAAGACAAAATTACAACGCTCAAAATTGGCTCTTCGTTCCGTCTCGAGCTCACGTGCAGCGGGGAGGTGCAGCTTCAGAGCACAGGAACAAGAGGATGCTACCTTGGCTTGTCGCTCCTTATATCCTTCTTCGGGCGGGCGTAAACCCGCCTCCGCCCGCCTCCGGGGGCGTGGCTGGCGGCTTCGGTGTCTAGGACAACCCACTCTAGGGCGGGAAAAAGCGCGCCCCGGCTACGCCGCTTCGGGCATACCAGCCGAGACTCGCCTCCCGCCCAAGATGGCTTCCCGGGGGGATCGGGGTACTCCACCATACGTTCGGGGGGACCGATTGGTCGCCCCTTTCCATTCATTTTTCACTACTGTGAGGCCAACACCTCTCATAGGTTAACATTGGGAATTCCTTATTACACTTTTAAGCTGTAATTCCTGATTGAGAAGGTGCAGGTCTGTCATTTTACATATCATTGGAATGGCAATGATAAATCCTCTTTACTGGTAAAGTCAAATTTATCATTACCCTAGACAGCTACACACAAAGGGATCTTAGGTGTGATTGAGTGGCCATCCACATCCTGATGGGTCACCCTGGGCAGGATGGGAGAGAGGAGTTAGCACGAATGCTCCACAGACCTGGCTGGGCCAAAGGGAGCAGAAACATGTTGACAGTTTATTCTAAGTGATATACAAGGATCCAGTTGCTTGATCCAAGTGTATACCCAAGTGTTGCTTTTTAATAATAGACCACATCCGTTCTAATTAAAGTGGCTTATTGGATGTAGGTGTGTCTTTTAATATTAATCTTCTTATGTGGTGGCACCTATACCTTTCTCTGGACACTACTACGCTACTCCAGAGTTGACCCCAGGCTTGAAGCTGGTATGTAGCACAATAGATCACCCAATGATAAATGCCACAACGTCTATGTGGGGCGGAGAACCAAGATAAACCGCACAGCACAAACATAGCGTTTATGAGGGTTATCTATACAACTGTGTGTAACGTAGTTACAAGTGTCTTAGTCCACTTATGATTAACAGGTCTTTTAAAATATAAAAATGGGGCATGGTAGACATTGGGAAAAGGGGTCTTCCACAGTTAACAACAACGAAAAGTTTTTTTTCACTCTGTCAGTAAAGTTGCCTTTTCCAGAGATGGACATAGTAATAAATAAAATGCCTTTTTCATGTCTAAATTGGAAATATCCTATAGGAGTCACTGAAAGTTATTTATCATTTAGTTTTAAAAATCAAATACACTAGTGGAAAGAGATTTTTTTATATTTTTAGTGGAAAAGTAACTTTAGAAAATGTACTTTGTTTTGCCTGCTTTAGAGACTAAGAGCAATATGTATGGCAAAGTAACGCAAAGCAGTGCAGCAAGTCACCTTGCTTTACTGTGTTGCGTTACAGGGAAAGGGCAGGAATGCACCGTATTTAAAAGAATGCAACATATTGCTGTCCTTGTCTCTGCGCTAACACCATTTTAGTTGCCTAGACCCAATGCAGGCACTCTTGCACCATGATGCAAGGGTGCCTGCATTGCAGATAGGATTTTTGTGCAGGAAGGGAAATCTTCCTGCACAAAAACAATCCTGAGCGGCAAATTCCTCTTTCTGTGGTGCTGCAGAATGCAGTACACATAGAAAGAGGAACTAACAAGGAGAAATAAAAATATTTCTTTTCATTACGTCTGACCTGGTGACACATATCTTTTTAGCACATACCTAGGGTTTATAAGTTCTTGTAAATCTGGGATTAAATCAAATCCATGGAAGATGCGTGGGAACACCCACGCATTGCCTATGGAATGCCTACTCAGGGCAGAGTAACGCAACGCAGACATTTGCACTTTGTCGCATTGATCCATATTTTATTAGTCACTCAGAGCCATACAAAGTGATTTTGTGGTGCAAGAGCGATGCAAATTGCCTCATAAAATGGCCCTAAATACACATCCTTGGCTGCCTTATTAGCTAGACTTCTTCAGGAAGACCTTAGCTTTTCAAGTAGCAGGAAGGCAGGAGTGGTGACACTAAGTATTAATCATCTGGGTGGAAGCAGGACCAAGTAAGAGAGCAAAAGAAGGCTTCCATAGCTATTGTTTTGATATTGAAATATGAAATGTGCTTGTCAGGAATTATAACAATTGATTCCCAGAGGGAAACATCCTTTACAACGCAACTTTTACCAAGCAGTTCTTTGACATCGCAACTTTTACAATGCATACCATTACAACGCATTGCGCTGGGGGGCACTCTAGGATAGGGAATAGATTTAATTTACTATCCAACACCTTCCCTACTATCCACGGGGACTGGAGTTGGAATAGTAAATTAAACTATTCACTATCCAGCACCCCTCAACACTATGCGTTGTAAAGGCATGCGTTGTAAAAGTTGCGATGTAAAAGCATGCAATGTAAAAGCATGAGTTGTGATGTCATACATCCATTCCCAGAGCCATCCTAGACCTTCTGTCTCTAACCCCAACAAGAGGGGAAAACAGTTTTAGCACTGACAGAGGGTAAGACAGTTTGGGGTGGCTAGAGAAAGGGCCGGATCTCCATTATGTGATGAAAGGCTGAGGCTATTTTGGATGAGGGATGCTGGGAAGATTTGCTGTAAAATGAGAAAGGAAGGCTAAGAAAAGATGTGGGAATCTGCCAGAAATGTGACAGGGTCATTGTAGGGAATTCTCCAATCACTGGTTCACGAGATAAAATTGGTACCCACTGAGATCTCTGTAGGACATTTTTGGATGGGGGAAGAAAAAATGTGGAAAACAGAAGACTCTACTGGGAAGCTGAAACAAAGAAGACACAAGCACTCCTGACTCCTGCTGTTAGCCATGGACTGGAACTACTCATGAAGCATCAAGTGGCAGGCCTCTTGTTAACTTCGACAGATAAACAAAAAGTAAAAAGATTAATGACTCCAAGACGGCCAAGTTGATCACTGAGAACTGGACTAAGTCCAGGCTAAGCGTGTCCTATTTCCTTGGCTTAAATGACACTGAATGCCAAAACATGATGCAAAATTACATATTAATTCAGTTTGGTATCTCGTGTACAAAATGGACAAGAGATCACATTTTGCTCTAAAAATAGTGCAAGCTCATCCATGCCTGGAACAACACATACTTGCGTTCAGTTCTTTCTCATTGTTATTGTTTTCCAATTATAAGATTTTTAAGTGAATGAAATACTTTGTATGTGACATAGTGTAAAGGCAAAATCTTTGTGATTTTTCATAACAATTTTTCGATCAAATGCCAGAAATTATGTGAGAATATGCCACTGTAAACTAATATCCACCTGAACTTAGACTGGATCCTGCAAGAGCCTTGGCTGGAGACAGACCTGAGGTCCTTATTGCTGCTTTAGTGACCATGAGGAACTTTCACAGCAATTGAAGAAAATTGGGACTTAGTCATATTCTCCACCTCAAGCAGTCTCCCAAAAGGTGCTGGAGTTTTCCGAGAGACGGTGATGATGACAGAGAGGTGAGTCTTCAAAAAACGTTATTATTTACATATGGAACATTCAGCCCAGCCAAAGTGTTTCGCCCTTCAACAAGGACATCATCAGGGAACACAAGTATCTTTCTGTTAATGTCACCATCTGCGGTTTTCTGCCTGCAAGGTGTTGGGCAGTTACATTTTTGCAGATCAGTGTTGACCATCGAAAACAAGACCTCTAAAACAAGATTTGGCACATTTACTCCTTCTTCCTTGTGGAAGTGTGAAATGATGGTGGGCTGGATGTTCTATATGTGAAGAATAATGCTTTTTGAAGTATCATCTCTATTTCTTTTCGTGTGTTTATGGACTAATGGAAGAATTTCCTTACCCATCTGGATGGTCTTTGATATGATTGAATTTTCTTTCTGTTCTTAATATGGATTCAATTCCAGCACCCTAGTGATCATTTTGATAGCGCTCTCTATTTCGTCCTTTCTCGTTATCCCATGCTGGACTTTTTACTGCACAGAAAATGGGATTAATAGGACCTGGTGGCAAAAATAACCAGCCTCGAGAAGTCCTGCATAGCTACGCTACAGCTTCCACCCTTACCCCAATGATGGATTTTGAGAACAACAAGGGACTGATTCCAAAGGTAAAACCTGGACCGAGGCCAGGTGACAAATCCATTCTAGTGGTAAAGCCACTTTAGATACTGAATCCAATTTAGTCTCACTTGAAACTTTGACACCATAACCCACTGCTTCAGCAGGAGCTTCACAATCACATATCTGACTTTGAAGACCTACTGCAATTTCAGCTTTCTTCCTTGCCCACTAGGAGGATGCTTTAATCCAAAAGTAGAATAATTTGAGTTGTCCTGGCCCTCTCTGCAGGGCCACCCCAAAACATTTTGCCATCACCAATCCTGTTTTGCTGAACTCAGGTTTATTGGCTTTAGGACTCTTAAAACTTTACCGCTGCTGACCAATGCTAAAGTGCTTGTGCGCTCTCCTTTGAACATTTCGGCCTGGCAAAATAAACCTTCTGCCAGGCCTAAACATACTTTTTAATACACATAAGTCATTATTATGGTAGGACCTAAAGAGCCCATAGGGCAGGGCGCAGTGTATTTAAATATTTGGACCTATACTTTATGTTTTGAATGCCCTGATAGTGAAAAACTGCTCAATTCCTTTTTTACTACTGTGAGTCCTACTTCTCTCATAGGATAACATTGGCTTACCTTATTACATTTAATATGTGATACCCTTTGGTTGGGAGCAGGTAGAAATTTCATGTTTGGTGTTTGGCATTTTCTTGTCCTAGCCATTTGCTGCCTGTAGCCTGTTTCCATGACTAGTTGTAGTTATCAATTGACCTTTGTGCATTCCTCCTAGGAGATATCACAATAGAGCATCTGTATGTTGGCAGAATGGGCCATCCTGACTTGATGAGGGGATGGAGAGGTCAACTGTCACACTTGCATTTCAAAGGTTCTGCCTTAGCTCTCCAACACATACAAGCATACCTGAACCACTGCCTCTTATTCCATGCACCTAACAGAACCCTCTGCTCTGCCCAACTGCCACTGGCCACCATCCCATGGATACGCAAGACCAGAACCGAAGGAGGATCCTTCTCCTACTTCGTCACCAAGACCTTGAACACCATGCCCCCGCCTGAGGCAATCCCTATCACTGTCCCAATTCAGGAAGGACCTCAAGACCTGGCTCTTCGAATGAGCCCAGCACTCAGACGGATCTGCTGCCCTACCCCAGCACATTGAGACTCTCACAAGTGCATGGCCACACTTTATAAACCCCTGATGGATTGATTGATAACTATAATAATTCCTAGCATACATCACACAGACTTTTATTATTTTTGTAGGAATAATCAGTTAGATTTTAAGAACTATAAAATAATGAAATTAATAATGGTTTCGTTTATTTGGGTTTAATGATTAATTAACACAATATCAAATAAATGAGGCCAGTTGGCGGCCTTAATTGCAAAAGCGAAAAAAAAGCATTAGGAGCAGAGACATAAAAATAAATCATGAAAGTACATGAAGATAAGTACAAACAACAATTTGCAACCAACTCACATAAATCATTTCGAAGTGTGTTATTGTGGGCAGATATCAACAAAGACTGCAACTGGGGAATGAAAAATAGCTATGGACTAATGCTGTCTAATAGGAAATAATTGTTAAATGAAGTTATTAAGAAACTTTGCAACTTTCAGACTTTTAATCAGTTCCACGTCACGAATACCACTTTCAGTAATTTTTTCGATACTTCTTCAAATGATCGCCTTGAAGTAATTTCGGAACATGTGTCATGGAAACCTGAAGTAGTAATTGAGTCCCTGATTTGGTGGAACAGGGTGACTGTTCTCCCCGGTGAGAACTTCTTGTGGCGCACAAAACTGCTTTCAAAGCCCTGTCTGGGGCACATTTCTGTCTGAACAAAGCAACTTTGAAATTAGGGAGACCAACTGGCATTAGTGCAAATTCAGGACAGTGAGTGTAAAAATTCAGGACAAAGGGTCAAAATTCAGGACACAAATTCAGGACAGGAGGTCAAAATTCAGGACTAAACTTCAGGACAATTGGATAAGTTTTACAGACACATCAGAGGTCGCGCAATTGTATATAAGTAAGCCCAGCCATATCTAGACATATTCAGCCATTTGCAAACCTATCCATCATTTATCCTTCCATCTTTCATTTCACTCATCCATCCCTTCATCCATCCTTTCACTCATCCATCCATTATCCATCCATCCGCCCTTTCACCCTATCCATCTGTACACTCAGCCATTCACTCTTCTACCCATCCATCCATTCACTCATCCATCCAGCGATTTACCCTTTCACCTTTCCAGCCATCCTTTCACCTACTCATCCATCCACCCAGTCACTGATCCTTCCACCCATCCACCCTTTCAGTCATCCATCATCCTCCCTTTCTCTCTCCATCGACTCTTTCACTTAGCAATCCTTCCTTCCATCCATCCATCCACCCACCCTTCCTTCCATCCATACATCCACCCACTCATCCATCCATCTACTCATCCGCTCATGAATCCATCCATTGACCCTATCACTCATTCATCCTTTCTCTCATCCATTTATCCTTTCACTCCTTCACTGGTCTATTCATCATTTTATCCATCTACCTTCCCTTTCACTCACTCATCCATCCTTACATCCACCCTTTCACTCAGCCGTCCATCCATTCGCCCTTGCACTTATCAATTCATCAATCCATCCATCATTTCACTCATCCATCCACCCACTCACTCATCATCCACCTTTTCACTCATCCTTCCTTTCACTCATCCATCCACCCTTTTACCCATCCAGCTACCCTTCCACCCATACATCCAGCTATTTCCGTCTTCTCTCTTCCATCCTTCCACTCACTCATCAATCCATCCATCCCCTCCCATTATCCATCTATTCAATCTTTCATTCATCCATTCACCCTTTCACTAATTCATCCAGCCATCCCTTCACTTACTCACTCGCCCACCTTTTCATATTAATTTTGAGCTGAGCCTTTTTGAGAAGAGGCCCATCAAGAACTTCACCCTCGCTGCAGGAGTCATTCCAGGACTGGGACAGAAGCCACCCAGGGCAGAGACAGGATCCACTACAGGAGGGGACAGGAGCAATCACAGACGGGGGGGCAGGAGCCACCACATGGGGGAACAAGAGCCATCACTGGAGGGGGAACAGGATCCACCAGGGTGGACACAGGGGTGGGTATTCAGTATTCTAGTATCATCTTGGTCTCTTCCAGGGTGGGGGAGGGCTCCTTACCCCCTCCTCGATAAGACACCGAGAAGACATGCTTTGTTTCCAAAATGTTAGTTTTGCCCCCATCCCCCCACACTGATGTATAGTACTGAAAGGAGATACCCCAAGAGAACTGATTTAACTGATTGTCCTCCATACTTTGTTAATCAGTGTGAATGTGATTGTGCCATTTCTCTATTTTATTACAATATAGACTGCATGTTTGAAGAATCAAGGTTTGTTTACAATTTACTGGCAGTAATTATGCTCTGTGAAGTGAGCCACGTGCTGCCTCGGTGTAATCAGGGCCAGTTCTAGGATATTTGGAACCCTGGGCAGAAAGGGAATGTCTCACACCAATTGAAAATACAAGACACATTCAGTGCTGTTTGCATCTGAATAGATGCCCCTGCTCTGAAGCTGCCGCCCCTCCCTCTCAGTCACCTTCAAGCACCTCTTAACAGCTCATCAAGGGCTGAAGGTGTGAGGGTTGCCATCCCGCTGTGCCTCGCCAATGCTGATGGGTATCTGAGCTTTTGTACTGCCTCCGAGTCTGTTACACCCGACCTCAGCAGCATCACAGTCAAGAAGGGAGGTGGGGGCCAGCTGTGCCGGTTGTGCGACCAGTTAAAATTACGGACAAATGCCGTCCGTTAAACAATCCTGCACGGACAAGGGACAGACGGCCGAAATTACGGACTGTCCGTGAAATTTACGGACGGTTGGTCACCCTATTTGAAATGCCTCTTCACAGTAATGAGGTAAAACTAGCCAGCAGCGGGGACGTTGAGTAGATTTGTGAATATGAATATCGTAATTTCGGAAATTTAATGTAACAAATTTATGGCGAAATTTCTAAAATTATGCGAATTACATCAGCTTAATTTACTTTTCGGGAACGGTTAGTGTAAACATGCTTTGGCAAAGCCATAGGTTGTGGTAATCTGAAAGTTTTTGGCTTTGGCAATGTTATTGTAAGTGTATATCAATAGAAAAAGTGCAGAGCGTAAACAAATGCATTTATATTGCCAACGCCTATATCTCTCGGATTGCTGAGATCTATTGGCTTTGCATTTGCTTGTTATAAAATGTATGCCCTCCACATGCTGGCCCTGGAATTATACTGTATAGAAGCCTCAAAGGTGAAGGCTGTTCAGATGACCTTTGGATAGCAGAGATCATCATACAGAGCTTCCTGTTACTTTGAACGGATGGGTTGTTTAATGTGCACACAGGAGCAGATGCTGAAAATAGCCATAAAAGCAATTTCCAACCTGGGGAGGGCATCAGACTCACATGCGATGACCTGAAAAGAAATGTATGTTTGCATGATGTCCTTTGGGGAGATTACAGACTCAACAAGCAACCGAAAAAAACGACAACAATGTGAAAGTCTTTCTTTACATTGACCAGATAATGACAGAATGGAAAATCACATAAAGTAACATTATGCCATAGTGAGCGGTTTATGAGTCGGTCAGGGGGGTTGTTGGGGTAGGGGATTCTGTCTGGCTGAGAAAATTTCTTGGTACCTATTGGAATATAGAAATGTCCCTCCATGCAACTGAAACATGCATTCCAATTAAAACATTCGGGCTTTCTGACATGAAAAGACTGTCGGAAATCACTTTTGGGGGCCCCTAGCAGGGCCATCTTGCCTCAGCAACTTACGGTTGGGGACCTGGGGAGCCCCATAGGTGCCCTGCTGTTAATTCCTGTGACGCTTGCATGCACCAGGTACCTGCCACGCGGTGCAGGAATTAACTAAAACTCCCATTAGTCCATGGGTGTTTGTGCTGCAGCCAGTTTCTGACCGCAGCACAAGAACCCTTAGAGAAATGGGACATCATGTGCTGTCACATCTTAATTGCATCTACCTTCGGTCAGTTCCGCGTCGATGTCGGTCAGAGGCAACTCCAACCGACATCGCAATTAGGCCCTAAGTAGTGAACTTACTTGGGTGACGATCTCCCCGTAAAAAAGATAGGTGATATGGAAACAGAAATCTCCACTTGTAAGTTTGTGAATGGCATTTTATAGTATGTAGTACTTCTGTAGCATTACTTTACATACTCCAAAATGTAGTTTGTGGATCAGGTCCCAAATATTGGTGACCGCTTAACTGCATCCCACTCCCAACTCCACAAGAAAACTATTGTGTAGAGGTTGCAAGCTCTCATATCAACACCAATTGATGTTTCTTGGCCTGTTCCAAATATGTCTTTGTGAAAGAGATAGTCAATGGAATAACCACCGCTTCCATTTGTGATTAGAACCATGAAAAGCATGAGCCTGAAAGACTGCATTGTAAACTCAACCCATCACAACCTCACCATCCTAAATACTGCCATTTTCACAGACAGCCAAATTACTCCCACAATCAGATATTCCAAAATAAAAATTGTCTTAAAGTAAAAGAATAAAGGTCATTTTAGGTAAAGACAAAAATTACCTACAAAAATGGCCACAGTTGTCCCCTAGATAAGTTTAATGATTTTACTGGGTGCATGTGTTAAGCACCATTAAATACAGTGCATGAATGTGTTTGCATGATTTCCTCCACACGAAATGGAAAAGGTTGCAGTGCTCATGGAATGTATCACAGAGAACAAATAAATAGTCACTGGGATGACTATAAAAAATAAAGTTCTTCCCATACCTTCTGGAAATATACTGGGGAAGTACATCCGGGGGATTGTAAACGTGTGGCATGCTAAAATGAGTGCATGGATGTGAGTAATGTGGCATTGAGTAGGATGCATGGACTAAACCTTATCCTTAGTAAAAAAGTTGAAAGGGATCATATTACCTTGCCCAGAAGAAAGTCAACCTACCATGTTTTGGTGAATTTTTGCTGAAACATGCAGACCACAGATAACGTGGAGCTGCGCCTCCTGCCATTGGACCATCTTCTGTATAGGAAGGACTGCATTCCTCCCGCCTGCCTGGGTTGTCACTGCCATCATCGACCTGTTCAACCCTAGTTTTTCATTCCAGAAATTTGCCGGTAGCAGTATGCATGTGGTGTAGGCCGACTGGCACAGGTAGTAGTAGAGCGAGAGGAATACATTTTTTCAACCAAGTGCACATGTACAAAGAAAGGATTCAGCACAGCTCTGCAAGCAGTTAATCTGCGCCGCACTGCGTCATTTTAAAAACGCAGGGAGGTGCCGTATTTGCTAAAATATGGCACACCTCTGTGTTTTCCCTTGTGCTGGCATTTGAAAAGCTGTGTGCAAGGGTGCCTGCATTTTAGGGATGATTGTTTACACCTTCCTGCACATCAACAATGTTTAACCCCTTCGCTGCTAGGCCTTTTCCCCTCCTGTGCTAAGCCCTTTTTTGGCGATTTGGGGTAGTGCGCGCTTAGGCCCTTGTACCTTTTCGACCACATAAGGTATCCACCCCAAATTTGAGTCCTTTTCTTCCAACATCATGTGGATTCTAAAGGTGCCCAGGGTTTGTGGATTCCCTTGGAGGGGTCCCAGAAATTAACCAAAATATAGTGAAATTTTTGTTTTTTTCAGAAAAATGGGAAAAACGGGCTGCAAATGAAAGCCTCTGGGTTTTTCCCTGAAAAGTTATCAAAAAAGGGTTTGTGGGGCTGAAATCTCCATTTTCTCAGCTTTTAGGGAATGACAGTCTTTTGTCAGAGAACTGACATTTTTCACACAGTTTTGGCATTTTTCTGGGACATAGCCTATTTTTGCTATTTTTGGAGCTTTTCACCTCCTTCCAGTTAATGGTGGAAATGAGTTTGAAAGCAATAATGGATCCTGGAAAACTGTACATTTCCGAAAAGTAGACAAAATTCTAAATTCAGAAAGGGGTCATTTGTCTAAATCCATGAAGGTTTCTTTATAGAAACTAACAGTGAAATATTGGAATAATTGAAATTTTGTTGAAAAAAACAGCCTTTTGTCTCAACGTTTTCACCTATAACTTTTTCTAATTTTGACAGCTCTTGGAAAACAATATACCGTTACATTGGTTAGACCTTCCTGGTTGTGGGGATATATAGGACTTGTAGTTTCAGCAAGAACCCAACGAACTCAGATCCCAAAACTGAGCAGCAACTTGCAAGGGTATTTTTTCATTTACTGGGTATAGAGCATTTTGTCTTGGAAAATGTATACATGGAAAAATCTGTATGAAAGACACCTATGTATTTCTGAATTGGGTACATATTATAGAGTTCAGAAACAGTATATAATTGCACATTTTCAAACTTGGGAATACTCATACTAGCATGAGAATTATTGGTAATTTTTCAAAAATATTTGTTTTTTTACACAATGTCTTTCATTGAAAGGGAGAAATGCATGAAAGCTCATTTGGTAATAACAGTTAATTTACAAATCTGAATTACCCCAAGTCTTCCGATAAAAACGGTACCTCACTTGTGTGGGCCGGCCTTGTGCCTGTGACAGGAAACGGCGCAAAATGCAACATGGTCACACCTAAATTTTGCAGTTACAAATTGACCCTTTTTTGGCAAAGTGCCTACCTGTAGTTTTTGCACCCTAGCTCTGCCGGCACCTAGGGAAACCTAGCAAACCTATACATTTTTGAAAGGTAGACACCCAGGGAAATTCAGGATTGGGTGACTCGACTGCCTACCACCAGGTTTTGTTACCCAGAATCCCTTGCAAAGCTAAGAAATTGACAAACAAAACACATTTTCCTCACATTTCTGTGGAGGAAAGTTCTGGAATCTGCGTGGATCAACAAATTTCCATGCACCCAGTGTTCTCCCAGGTCTCCCGAAAAAAATGGTACCTCACTTGCGTGGGTAGGCATAGTGGCTGCGACACGAAACAGCGCAAAACGCAACGTGGTCACACCTCAATTTCCCAGTGAAATCCTGCGCTCTTTGGACAAAGAGACTACCTTTTGTTTTTGAGTCCTAGCTCTGCCAGCACCTAGGAAAACCTAGCAAACCTATATATTCTTGAAAAGTAGACACCCAGGGGAATTCAGGATGGGGTGGCTCGACTGCCTAACACCAGGTTTTGTTACCCAGAATCCCTTGCAAAACTAAGATTTTGACAAATAAAACACATTTTCCTGACATTTCTGTGGTGGAAAGTTCTGGAATCTGCGTGGATCAACAAATTTCCACCCACCCAGCGTTCCCCCAGGTCTCCCGAAAAAAATGGTACCTCACTTGCGTGGGTAGGCATAGTGGCTGCGACAAGAAACAGCGCAAAACGCAACATGGTCGCACCTCAATTTCCCAGTGAAATCTTGCACTTTTTGGACAAAAAGACTACCTTTTGTTTTTGCACCCTAGCTCTGCCAGCACCTAGGGCACCTAGCAAACCTATAAATATTTGAAAACTAGACACACAGGGGAATTCGGGATGGGGTAACTCGTCTGCCTTCCTCCAAGTTTTATTACCCAGAATCCCTTGCAAAGCTAAGATTTTGACAAAAAAAACACATTTTCCTGACATTTCTGTGGTGGAAAGTTCTGGAATCTGCGTGGATCAACAAATGTTCACCCACCCAGCGTTTCCCCAGGTCTCCCGAAAAAAATGCTACCTCACTTGCGTGGGTAGGCATAGTGGCTGAGACATGAAACAGCGCAAAACACAACATGGTCGCACCTCAATTTACCAGTGAAATCTTGCACTTTTTGGACAAAAAGAATACCTTTTGTTTTTGCGCCCTAGCTCTGCCAGCACCTAAGGATACCTAGCAAACCTATACAGTTTTGAAAACTAGACACCCAGGGAATTTTCAGGATGGGGTGACTCGTCTGCCTACCCTCAGGTTTTGTTACCCAGAATCCCTTGCAAAGCTAAGATTTTGACAAAAAAAACACATTTTTCTGACATTTCTGTGGTGGAAAGTTCTGGAATCTGCGTGGATCCACAGATTTCCACCCACCCAGCGTTCCCCCAGGTCTCTCGAAAAAAATGGTACCTCACTTGTGTGGGTAGGCATAGTGGCTGCGACATGAAACAGCGTTAAACGCAACATGGTCGCAACTCAATTTCCCAGTGAAATCTTGCACTTTTTGGACAAAAAGACTACCTTTTGTTTTTGCGCCCTAGCTCTGCCAGCACCTAGGGAAACCTAGCAAACCTATACATTTTTGAAAACTAGACACCCAGGGGAATTCAGGATGGGGTAACTCGTCTGCCTACCACCAGGTTTTGTTACCCAGAATCCCTTGCAAAGCTAAGATTTTGACAAAAAAAACACATTTTCATGACATTTCTGTGGTGGAAAGTTCTGGAATCTGCGTGGATCAACAAATGTTCACGCACCCAGCGTTTCCCCAGGTCTCCCGAAAAAAATGGTACCTCACTTGCATGGGTAAACATAGTGGCTGCAACATGAAACAGCGCAAAACGCAACATGGTCGCACCTCAATTTCCCAGTTAAATCTTGCACTTTTTGGACAAAAAGACTACCTTTTGTTTTTGCGCCCTAGCTCTGCCAGCACCTAAGGATACCTAGCAAACCTATACAGTTTTGAAAACTAGACACCCAGGGAATTTTCAGGATGGGGTGACTCGTCTGCCTACCCTCAGGTTTTGTTACCCAGAATCCCTTGCAAAGCTAAGATTTTGACAAAAAAAACACATTTTTCTGACATTTCTGTGGTGGAAAGTTCTGGAATCTGCGTGGATCAACAGATTTCCACCCACCCAGCGTTCCCCCAGGTCTCTCGAAAAAAATGGTACCTCACTTGTGTGGGTAGGCATAGTGGCTGCGACATGAAACAGCGCAAAACGCAACATGGTCGCAACTCAATTTCCCAGTGAAATCTTGCACTTTTTGGACAAAAAGACTACCTTTTGTTTTTGCGCCCTAGCTCTGCCAGCACCTAGGGAAACCTAGCAAACCTATACATTTTTGAAAACTAGACACCCAGAGTATTTCGGGATGGGGTGACTCGTCTGCCTACCTCCAGGTTTTGTTACCCAGAATTCCTTACAAAGCTAAGATTTTGACAAAAAAACACATTTTCCTGACATTTCTGTGGTGGAAAGTTCTGGAATCTGCGTGGATCA
Source organism: Lissotriton vulgaris (assembly GCF_964263255.1). Classification (NCBI taxonomy): domain Eukaryota; kingdom Metazoa; phylum Chordata; class Amphibia; order Caudata; family Salamandridae; genus Lissotriton; species Lissotriton vulgaris. Next base: position 20,959 of record NW_028241886.1, read on the forward strand.
ACAAATTTCCACCCACCCAGCGTTCCCCCAGGTCTCCCAAAAAAAATGGTACCTCACTTGCGTGGGTAGGCATAGTGGCTGCGACATGAAACAGCGCAAAACGCAACATGGTCGCACCTCAATTTCCCAGTGAAATCTTGCACTTTTTGGACTAAAAGACTACCTTTTGTTTTTGCACCCTAGCTCTGCCAGCACCTAGGGAACCTAGCAAACCTATAAATATTTGAAAACTAGACACACAGGGGAATTCGGGATGGGGTGACTCGTCTGCCTACCTCCAAGTTTTATTACCCAGAATCCCTTGCAAAGCTAAGAATTTGACAAAAAAAACACATTTTCCTCACATTTCTGTGGTGGAAAGTTCTGGAATCTGCATGGATCAACAAATTTCCACTCACCCAGCGTTCCCCCAGATCTCCCAACAAAATTAGTACCTCACTTGCGTGGGTAGGCATAGTGGCTGCAACAGGAAACAGCGCAAAACGCAACATGGTCGCACCTCAATTTTCCAGTGAAATCTTGCACTTTTTGGACAAAAAGACTACCTTTTGTTTTTGCGCCCTAGCTCTGCCAGCACCTAGGGAAACCTAGCAAACCTATACATTTTTGAAAACTAGACACCCAGGGAAATTCGGGATGGGGTGACTCGTCTGCCTACCTCCAGGTTTTGATACCCAGAATTCCTTGCAAAACTAAGATTTTGACAAAAAAAACACATTTTCCTGACATTTCTGTGGTGGAAAGTTCTGGAATCTGCGTGGATCTACAAATTTCCACCCACCCAGCGTTCCCCCAGGTCTCCCAAAAAAAATGGTACCTCACTTGCGTGGGTAGGCATAGTGGCTGCGACATGAAACAGCGCAAAACGCAACATGGTCGCACCTCAATTTCCCAGTGAAATCTTGCACTTTTTGGACAAAAAGACTACCTTTTGTTTTTGCGCCCTAGCTCTGCCAGCACCTAGGGAAACATAGCAAACCTATACATTTTTTAAAACTAGACACCAAAGAAAATTTGGGATGGGGTGACTCGTCTGCCTACCTCCAGGTTTTATTACCCAGAATCCCTTGCAAATCTAAGATTTTGACAAAAAAACACATTTTCCTCACATTTCTGTGGTGGAAAGTTCTGGAATCTGCATGGATCAACAAATTTCCATGCACCCAGCGTTCCCCCAGGTCTCCCGAAAAAAATGGTACCTCACTTGCGTGGGTAGGCATAGTGGCTGTGACATGAAACAGCGCAAAACGCAACCTGGTCGCACCTCAATTTCCCAGTGAAATCTTGCACTTTTTGGACAAAAAGACTACCTTTTGTTTTTGCGCCCTAGCTCTGCCAGCACCTAGGGAAACCTAGCAAACCTATACATTTTTGAAAACTAGACACCCAGGGGAATTTAGGATGGGGTGACTCGTCTGCCTACCCCCAGGTTTTGTTACCCAGAATCCCTTGCAAAGCTAAGATTTTGACAAAAAACAACACATTTTCCTCACATTTCTGTGGTGGAAAGTTCTGGAATCTGCGTGGATCAACAAATGTCCACCCACCCAGCATTCCCCCAGGTCTCCCAAAAAAAATGGTACCTCACTTGCGTGGGTAGGCATAGTGGCTGAGACATGAAACAGCGCAAAACGCAACATGGTCGCACCTCAATTTACCAGTGAAATCTTGCACTTTTTGGACAAAAAGAATACCTTTTGTTTTTGCGCCCTAGCTCTGCCAGCACCTAGGGAAACCTAGCAAACCTATACATTTTTGAAAACTAGACACCCAGGGGAATTCAGGATGGGGTGACTCGTCTGCCTACCCCCAGGTTTTGTTACCCAGAATTCCTTGCAAAACTAAGATTTTGACAAAAAAAACACATTTTCATGACATTTCTGTGGTGGAAAGTTCTGGAATCTGCGTGGATCAACAAATGTTCACCCACCCAGCGTTTCCCCAGGTCTCCTGAAAAAAATGGTACCTCACTTGCATGGGTAGGCATAGTGGCTGCAACATGAAACAGCGCAAAACGCAACATGGTCGCACCTCAATTTCCCAGTTAAATCTTGCACTTTTTGGACAAAAAGACTACCTTTTGTTTTTGCGCCCTAGCTCTGCCAGCACCTAAGGATACCTAGCAAACCTATACATTTTTGAAAACTAGACACCCAGGGAATTTCAGGATGGGGTGACTCGTCTGCCTACCCCCAGGTTTTGTTACCCAGAATCCCTTGCAAATCTAAGATTTTGACAATAAAAACACACTTTCATGACATTTCTGTGGTGGAAAGTTCTGGAATCTGCGTGGATCAACAAATTTTCATGCACCCAGCGTTCCCCCAGGTCTCCCCAAAAAAATGGTACCTCACTTGCATGGGTAGGCATAGTGGCTGCAACATGAAACAGCGCAATATGCAACATGGTCGCACCTCAATTTCACAGTGAAATCTTGCACTTTTTGGAGAAAAAGACTACCTTTTGTTTTTGTGCCCTAGCTCTGCCAGCACCTAGGGAAACCTAGCAAACCTATACATTTTTGAAAACTAGACACCCAGGGGAATTCAGGATGGGGTGACTCGTGTGCCTACCCCCAGGTTTTGTTACCCAGAATCCCTTGCAAGTCTAAGATTTTGACAAAAAAAACACATTTTCCTGACATTTCTGTGGTGGAAAGTTCTGGAATCTGCGTGGATCAACAAATTTCCACCCACCCAACGTTTCCCCAGGTCTCCCAAAAAAAATGATACCTCACTTGCGTGGGTAGGCATAGTGGCTGAGACATGAAACACCGCAAAACGCAACATGGTCGCGCCTCAATTTCCCAGTGAAATCTTGCACTTTTTGGACAAAAAGACTACCTTTTGTTTTTGCGCCCTAGCTCTGCCAGCACCTAGGGAAACCTAGCAAACCTATACATTTTTAAAAACTAGACACCCAGGGGAATTCGGGATGGGGTGACTCGTCTGCCTACCTCCAGGTATTGTTACCCAGAATTCCTTGCAAAGCTAAGCTTTTGACAAAAAAAACACATTTTAATGACATTTCTGTGGTGGAAAGTTCTGGAATCTGCGTGGATCAACAAATTTCCACCCACCCAGCGTTCCCCCAGGTCTCCCGAAAAAAATTGTACCTCACTTGCGTGGGTAGGCATAGTGGCTGCAACATGAAACAGCGCAAAACGCAACATGGTCGCACCTCAATTTCCCAGTGAAGTCGTGCACTTTTTGGACAAAAAGACTACCTTTTGTTTTTGCGCCCTAGCTCTGCCAGCACCTAGGGAAACCTAGCAAACCTATACATTTTTGAAAACTAGACACCCAGGGGAATTCAGGATGGGGTGACTCGTCTGCCTACCCCCAAGTTTTGTTACCCAGAATCCCTTGCAAGTCTAAGGTTTTGACAAAAAAAACACATTTTCCTGACATTTCTCTGGTGGAAAGTTCTGGAATCTGCGTGGATCAACAAATTTCCACCCACCCAACGTTCCCCCAGGTCTCTCAAAAAAAATGGTACCTCACTTGCGTGGGTAGGCATAGTGGCTGAGACATGAAACAGCGCAAAACGCAACATGGTCGCACCTCAATTTCCCAGTGAAATCTTGCACTTTTTGGACAAAAAGACTACCTTTTGTTTTTGCACATTAGCTCTGCCAGCACCTAGGGAAGTCTAGCAAACCTATACATTTTTGAAAACTATACACCCAGGGGAATTCAGGATGGGGTGACTCGTCTGCCTACCCCCAGGTTTTGTTACCTAGATTCCCTTGCAAATCTATGATCTTGACCAAAAAAACAAATTTTCATGACATTTCTGTGGTGGAAAGTTCTGGAATCTGCGTGGATCAACAAATTTCCACCCACCCAACGTTCCCCCAGGTCTCCGGAAAAAAATGGTACCTCACTTGCGTGGGTAGGCATAGTGGCTGCGACATGAAACAGCGCAAAACGCAACATGGTCGCACCTCAATTTCCCAGTGAAATCTTGCACTTTTTGGGCAAAAAGACTACCTTTTGTTTTTGCGCCCTAGCTCTGCCAGCACCTAGGGAAACCTAGCAAACCTATACATTTTTGAAAACTAGATACCCAGGGAAATTCAGTATGGGGTGACTCGTCTGCCTACCCCCAGGTTTTGTTACCCAGAATCCCTTGCAAATCTAAGATTTTGACAAAAAAAAACACATTTTCCCGACATTTCTGTGGTGGAAAGTTCTGGAATCTGCGTGGATCAACAAATTTCCACCCACCCAGCGTTTCCCCAGGTCTCCCAAAAAAATGATACCTCACTTGCGTGGGTAGGCATAGTGGCTGAGACATGAAACAGCGCAAAACGCAACATGGTCGCGCCTCAATTTCCCAGTGAAATCTTGCACTTTTTGGACAAAAAGACTACCGTTTGTTTTTGCGCCCTAGCTCTGCCAGCACCTAGGGAAACCTAGCAAACCTATACATTTTTGAAAACTCTACACACAGGGGAATTCAGGATGAGGTGACTCGTCTGCCTACCCCCAGGTTTTGTTACCCAGAATCCCTTGCAAGGCTAAGATTTTGACAAAAAAAACACATTTTCCTGACATTTCTGTGGTGGAAAGTTCTGGAATCTGCGTGGATCAACAAATTTCCACCCACCCAGCGTTCCCCCAGGTCTCCCGAAAAAAATGGTACCTCACTTGCGTGGGTAGGCATAGTGGCTGCGACAAGAAACAGCGCAAAACGCAACATGGTCGCACCTCAATTTCCCAGTGAAATCTTGCACTTTTTGGACAAAAAGACTACCTTTTGTTTTTGCACCCTAGCTCTGCCAGCACCTAGGGCACCTAGCAAACCTATAAATATTTGAAAACTAGACACACAGGGGAATTCGGTATGGGGTAACTCGTCTGCCTTCCTCCAAGTTTTATTACCCAGAATCCCTTGCAAAGCTAAGATTTTGACAAAAAAAACACATTTTCCTGACATTTCTGTGGTGGAAAGTTCTGGAATCTGCGTGGATCAACAAATGTTCACCCACCCAGCGTTTCCCCAGGTCTCCCGAAAAAAATGCTACCTCACTTGCGTGGGTAGGCATAGTGGCTGAGACATGAAACAGCGCAAAACGCAACATGGTCGCACCTCAATTTACCAGTGAAATCTTGCACTTTTTGGACAAAAAGAATACCTTTTGTTTTTGCGCCCTAGCTCTGCCAGCACCTAGGGAAACCTAGCAAACCTATACATTTTTGAAAACTAGACACCCAGGGGAATTCAGGATGGGGTAACTCGTCTGCCTACCACCAGGTTTTGTTACCCAGAATCCCTTGCAAAGCTAAGATTTTGACAAAAAAACACATTTTCATGACATTTCTGTGGTGGAAAGTTCTGGAATCTGCGTGGATCAACAAATGTTCACGCACCCAGCGTTTCCCCAGGTCTCCCGAAAAAAATGGTACCTCACTTGCATGGGTAGACATAGTGGCTGCAACATGAAACAGCGCAAAACGCAACATGGTCGCACCTCAATTTCCCAGTTAAATCTTGCACTTTTTGGACAAAAAGACTACCTTTTGTTTTTGCGCCCTAGCTCTGCCAGCACCTAAGGATACCTAGCAAACCTATACAGTTTTGAAAACTAGACACCCAGGGAATTTTCAGGATGGGGTGACTCGTCTGCCTACCCTCAGGTTTTGTTACCCAGAATCCCTTGCAAAGCTAAGATTTTGACAAAAAAAACACATTTTTCTGACATTTCTGTGGTGGAAAGTTCTGGAATCTGCGTGGATCAACAGATTTCCACCCACCCAGCGTTCCCCCAGGTCTCTCGAAAAAAATGGTACCTCACTTGTGTGGGTAGGCATAGTGGCTGCGACATGAAACAGCGCAAAACGCAACATGGTCGCAACTCAATTTCCCAGTGAAATCTTGCACTTTTTGGACAAAAAGACTACCTTTTGTTTTTGCGCCCTAGCTCTGCCAGCACCTAGGGAAACCTAGCAAACCTATACATTTTTGAAAACTAGACACCCAGAGGAATTCGGGATGGGGTGACTCGTCTGCCTACCTCCAGGTTTTGTTACCCAGAATTCCTTACAAAGCTAAGATTTTGACAAAAAAAACACATTTTCCTGACATTTCTGTGGTGGAAAGTTCTGGAATATGCGTGGATCAACAAATTTCCACCCACCCAGCGTTCCCCCAGGTCTCCCAAAAAAAATGGTACCTCACTTGCGTGGGTAGGCATAGTGGCTGCGACATGAAACAGCGCAAAACGCAACATGGTCGCACCTCAATTTCCCAGTGAAATCTTGCACTTTTTGGACTAAAAGACTACCTTTTGTTTTTGCACCCTAGCTCTGCCAGCACCTAGGGAACCTAGCAAACCTATAAATATTTGAAAACTAGACACACAGGGGAATTCGGGATGGGGTGACTCGTCTGCCTACCTCCAAGTTTTATTACCCAGAATCCCTTGCAAAGCTAAGAATTTGACAAATGACAAAAAAAACACATTTTCCTCACATTTCTGTGGTGGAAAGTTCTGGAATCTGCATGGATCAACAAATTTCCACTCACCCAGCGTTCCCCCAGATCTCCCAACAAAATTAGTACCTCACTTGCATGGGTAGGCATAGTGGCTGCAACAGGAAACAGCACAAAACGCAACATGGTCGCACCTCAATTTCCCAGTGAAATCTTGCACTTTTTGGACAAAAAGACTACCTTTTGTTTTTGCGCCCTAGCTCTGCCAGCACCTAGGGAAACCTAGCAAACCTATACATTTTTGAAAACTAGACACCCAGGGAAATTCAGGATGGGGTGACTCGTCTGCCTACCCACAGGTTTTGTTACCCAGAATCCCTTGCAAAGCTAAGATTTTGACAAAAAAAAACAAATTTTCATGACATTTCTGTGGTGGAAAGTTCTGGAATCTGCGTGGATCAACAAATTTTCACCCACCCAGCGTTCCCCCTGGTCTCCCGAAAAAAATGGTACCTCACTTGCGTGGGTAGGCATAGTGGCTGCGACATGAAACTGCGCAAAATGCAACATGGTCGCACCTCAATTTCCCAGTTAAATCTTGCACTTTTTGGACAAAAAGACTACCTTTTGTTTTTGCGCCCTAGCTCTGCCAGCACCTAAGGAAACCTAGCAAACCTATACATTTTTGAAAACTAGACACCCAGGGAAATTCAGGATGGGGTGACTCGTCTGCCTACCCCCAGGTTTTGTTACCCAGAATCCCTTGCAAAGCTAAGATTTTGATAAAAAACACACATTTTCCTGACATTTCTGTGGTGGAAAGTTCTGGAATCTGCGTGGATCAACAAATTTCCACCCACCCAGCGTTCCCCCTGGTCTCTCGAAAAAAATGGTACCTCACTTGTGTGGGTAGGCATAGTGGCTGCGACATGAAACAACACAAAACGCAACATGGTCGCACCTCAATTTCCCAGTGAAATCTTGCACTTTTTTGACAAAAAGACTACCTTTTGTTTTTGCGCCCTAGCTCTGCCAGCACCTAGGGAAACCTAGCAAACCTATACATTTTTGAAAACTAGACACCCAGGGAAATTCGGGATGGGGTGACTCGTCTGCCTACCTCCAGGTTTTGATACCCAGAATTCCTTGCAAAACTAAGATTTTGACAAAAAAAACACATTTTCCTGACATTTCTGTGGTGGAAAGTTCTGGAATCTGCGTGGATCTACAAATTTCCACCCACCCAGCGTTCCCCCAGGTCTCCCAAAAAAAATGGTACCTCACTTGCGTGGGTAGGCATAGTGGCTGCGACATGAAACAGCGCAAAACGCAACATGGTCGCACCTCAATTTCCCAGTGAAATCTTGCACTTTTTGGACAAAAAGACTACCTTTTGTTTTTGCGCCCTAGCTCTGCCAGCACCTAGGGAAACATAGCAAACCTATACATTTTTTAAAACTAGACACCAAAGAAAATTTGGGATGGGGTGACTCGTCTGCCTACCTCCAGGTTTTATTACCCAGAATCCCTTGCAAATCTAAGATTTTGACAAAAAAACACATTTTCCTCACATTTCTGTGGTGGAAAGTTCTGGAATCTGCATGGATCAACAAATTTCCATGCACCCAGCGTTCCCCCAGGTCTCCCGAAAAAAATGGTACCTCACTTGCGTGGGTAGGCATAGTGGCTGTGACATGAAACAGCGCAAAACGCAACCTGGTCGCACCTCAATTTCCCAGTGAAATCTTGCACTTTTTGGACAAAAAGACTACCTTTTGTTTTTGCGCCCTAGCTCTGCCAGCACCTAGGGAAACCTAGCAAACCTATACATTTTTGAAAACTAGACACCCAGGGGAATTTAGGATGGGGTGACTCGTCTGCCTACCCCAGGTTTTGTTACCCAGAATCCCTTGCAAAGCTAAGATTTTGACAAAAAACAACACATTTTCCTCACATTTCTGTGGTGGAAAGTTCTGGAATCTGCGTGGATCCACAAATTTCCACCCACCCAGCATTCCCCCAGGTCTCCCAAAAAAAATGGTACCTCACTTGCGTGGGTAGGCATAGTGGCTGAGACATGAAACAGCGCAAAACGCAACATGGTCGCACCTCAATTTACCAGTGAAATCTTGCACTTTTTGGACAAAAAGAATACCTTTTGTTTTTGCGCCCTAGCTCTGCCAGCACCTAGGGAAACCTAGCAAACCTATACATTTTTGAAAACTAGACACCCAGGGGAATTCAGGATGGGGTGACTCGTCTGCCTACCCCCAGGTTTTGTTACCCAGAATTCCTTGCAAAACTAAGATTTTGACAAAAAAAACACATTTTCATGACATTTCTGTGGTGGAAAGTTCTGGAATCTGCGTGGATCAACAAATGTTCACCCACCCAGCGTTTCCCCAGGTCTCCTGAAAAAAATGGTACCTCACTTGCATGGGTAGGCATAGTGGCTGCAACATGAAACAGCGCAAAACGCAACATGGTCGCACCTCAATTTCCCAGTTAAATCTTGCACTTTTTGGACAAAAAGACTACCTTTTGTTTTTGCGCCCTAGCTCTGCCAGCACCTAAGGATACCTAGCAAACCTATACATTTTTGAAAACTAGACACCCAGGGAATTTCAGGATGGGGTGACTCGTCTGCCTACCCCCAGGTTTTGTTACCCAGAATCCCTTGCAAATCTAAGATTTTGACAATAAAAACACACTTTCATGACATTTCTGTGGTGGAAAGTTCTGGAATCTGCGTGGATCAACAAATTTTCATGCACCCAGCGTTCCCCCAGGTCTCCCCAAAAAAATGGTACCTCACTTGCATGGGTAGGCATAGTGGCTGCAACATGAAACAGCGCAATATGCAACATGGTCGCACCTCAATTTCACAGTGAAATCTTGCACTTTTTGGAGAAAAAGACTACCTTTTGTTTTTGTGCCCTAGCTCTGCCAGCACCTAGGGAAACCTAGCAAACCTATACATTTTTGAAAACTAGACACCCAGGGGAATTCAGGATGGGGTGACTCGTGTGCCTACCCCCATGTTTTGTTACCCAGAATCCCTTGCAAGTCTAAGATTTTGACAAAAAAAACACATTTTCCTGACATTTCTGTGGTGGAAAGTTCTGGAATCTGCGTGGATCAACAAATTTCCACCCACCCAACGTTTCCCCAGGTCTCCCAAAAAAAATGATACCTCACTTGCGTGGGTAGGCATAGTGGCTGAGACATGAAACACCGCAAAACGCAACATGGTCGCGCCTCAATTTCCCAGTGAAATCTTGCACTTTTTGGACAAAAAGACTACCTTTTGTTTTTGCGCCCTAGCTCTGCCAGCACCTAGGGAAACCTAGCAAACCTATACATTTTTAGAAACTAGACACCCAGGGGAATTCGGGATGGGGTGACTCGTCTGCCTACCTCCAGGTATTGTTACCCAGAATTCCTTGCAAAGCTAAGCTTTTGACAAAAAAAACACATTTTAATGACATTTCTGTGGTGGAAAGTTCTGGAATCTGCGTGGATCAACAAATTTCCACCCACCCAGCGTTCCCCCAGGTCTCCCGAAAAAAATTGTACCTCACTTGCGTGGGTAGGCATAGTGGCTGCAACATGAAACAGCGCAAAACGCAACATGGTCGCACCTCAATTTCCCAGTGAAGTCGTGCACTTTTTGGACAAAAAGACTACCTTTTGTTTTTGCGCCCTAGCTCTGCCAGCACCTAGGGAAACCTAGCAAACCTATACATTTTTGAAAACTAGACACCCAGGGGAATTCAGGATGGGGTGACTCGTCTGCCTACCCCCAAGTTTTGTTACCCAGAATCCCTTGCAAGTCTAAGGTTTTGACAAAAAAAACACATTTTCCTGACATTTCTCTGGTGGAAAGTTCTGGAATCTGCGTGGATCAACAAATTTCCACCCACCCAACGTTCCCCCAGGTCTCTCAAAAAAAATGGTACCTCACTTGCGTGGGTAGGCATAGTGGCTGAGACATGAAACAGCGCAAAACGCAACATGGTCGCACCTCAATTTCCCAGTGAAATCTTGCACTTTTTGGACAAAAAGACTACCTTTTGTTTTTGCACATTAGCTCTGCCAGCACCTAGGGAAGTCTAGCAAACCTATACATTTTTGAAAACTATACACCCAGGGGAATTCAGGATGGGGTGACTCGTCTGCCTACCCCCAGGTTTTGTTACCTAGAATCCCTTGCAAATCTATGATTTTGACCAAAAAAACAAATTTTCATGACATTTCTGTGGTGGAAAGTTCTGGAATCTGCGTGGATCAACAAATTTCCACCCACCCAACGTTCCCCCAGGTCTCCGGAAAAAAATGGTACCTCACTTGCGTGGGTAGGCATAGTGGCTGCGACATGAAACAGCGCAAAACGCAACATGGTCGCACCTCAATTTCCCAGTGAAATCTTGCACTTTTTGGGCAAAAAGACTACCTTTTGTTTTTGCGCCCTAGCTCTGCCAGCACCTAGGGAAACCTAGCAAACCTATACATTTTTGAAAACTAGATACCCAGGGAAATTCAGTATGGGGTGACTCGTCTGCCTACCCCCAGGTTTTGTTACCCAGAATCCCTTGCAAATCTAAGATTTTGACAAAAAAAACACATTTTCCCGACATTTCTGTGGTGGAAAGTTCTGGAATCTGCGTGGATCAACAAATTTCCACCCACCCAGCGTTTCCCCAGGTCTCCCAAAAAAATGATACCTCACTTGCGTGGGTAGGCATAGTGGCTGAGACATGAAACAGCGCAAAACGCAACATGGTCGCGCCTCAATTTCCCAGTGAAATCTTGCACTTTTTGGACAAAAAGACTACCTTTTGTTTTTGCGCCCTAGCTCTGCCAGCACCTAGGGAAACCTAGCAAACCTATACATTTTTGAAAACTCGACACACAGGGGAATTCAGGATGAGGTGACTCGTCTGCCTACCCCCAGGTTTTGTTACCCAGAATCCCTTGCAAGGCTAAGATTTTGACAAAAAAAACACATTTTCCTGACATTTCTGTGGTGGAAAGTTCTGGAATCTGCGTGGATCAACAAATTTCCACCCACCCAACGTTCCCCCAGGTCTCCCAAAAAAAATGGTACCTCACTTGCGTGGGTAGGCATAGTGGCTGAGACATGAAACAGCGCAAAACGCAACATGGTCGCACCTCAATTTCCCAGTGAAATCTTGCACTTTTTGGACAAAAAGACTACCTTTTGTTTTTGAACCCTAGCTCTGCCAGCACCTAGGGAAACCTAGCAAACCTATACATTTTTGAAAACTAGACACCCAGGGAACCAGGGAAATTCAGTATGGGGTGACTCGTCTGCCTACCCCCATGTTTTGTAACCCAGAATCCCTTGCAAAGCTAAAAAATTGACAAAAAAAACACATTTTTCTCACATTTCTGTGGTGGAAAGTTCTGGAATCTGCGTGGATCAACAAATTTCTACCCACCCAGCATTCCCCAAGGTCTCCCGATAAAAATGGTACCTCACTTGCGTGGGTAGGCATAGTGGCTGCGACATGAAACAGCGCAAAACGCAACATGGTCGCACCTCAATTTCCCAGTGAAATGTTGCACTTTTTGGACAAAAAGACGACCTTTTGTTTTTGCGCCCTAGCTCTGCCAGCACCTAGGGAAACCTAGCAAACCTATACATTTTTGAAAACTAGACACCCAAGGAAATTCAGTATGGGGTGACTCGTCTGCCTACCCCCAGGTTTTGTAACCCAGAATCCCTTGCAAAGCTAAACATTTGACAAAAAAAACACATTTTTCTCACATTTCTGTGGTGGAAAGTTCTGGAATCTGCGTGGATCAACAAATTTCCACCCACCCAGCATTCCCCCAGGTCTCCTGATAAAAATGGTACCTCACTTGCGTGGGTAGGCATACTGGCTGCAACAGGAAACGGTTCAAATCGTACGGTGGTGAATTTACAACACCCAATTGCAAAACAACCTTGATTTTGGGGGGGGGGAACCTGAGTTTTTGGCCCGGGGCTCGGTGGTATTCTTTGGAAAGTACCAAACCGAAACTGTTCTGAAAAGTAGACACCCGGAGGAGTCCAGGGAGGTATGGCATGCGTAGGTCCCCCAATGTTTTCCTACCCAGAACTCTTCGCAAACCTTAAAATTAGGTTAAAAAAACAGTTTTCCATACATTTTTGCGTGGGATCTCCATGTCGGCACAAATGTCCTACCACCCAGCGTTCCCCTTGTTCTCCCGAGTAAAATGATACCTCACTTGTGTGGGTGGGCCCAAGGCCTGTGACTAAGGCAGGGGGGCTTAACTTGTAAAACTTAAATACTACTTTTTCAAAATTCATTTTCAGACTATTCTGCTTTGGGCCACCCACACAAGTGAGGTATCCTTTTACTCGGGAGAACAAGGTGAATGCTAGGTGGTAGGGCATTTTTGCCGGCACCGAGATCCCACGCAAAAAAGTTTGGAAAAGTGATATTTATACCTAATTTTAAGGTTTGCGAAGAGTTCTGGGTAGGAAAACATTGGGGGACCTACGCATGCCATACCTCCCTGGACTCCCCCGGGTGTCTACTTTTCAGAACTGTTTCGGTTTGGTACTTTCCAAAGAATACCACCGAGCCCCGGGCCAAAAACTCAGGTGCCCCCACCCCCCAAAATCAAGGTTGTTTTGCAATTGGGTGTTGTAAATTCACCACCGTACGATTTGAACCGTTTCCTGTTGCAGCCACTATGCCTACCCACACAAGTGAGGTACCATTTTTATCGGGAGACCTGGGGGAACGCTGGGTGGGAGGAAATTTGTGTGAGCCCAGTGACGCCACGCTTACCCACACAAAAAAAGTGTGAAAAAAATGATTTTTTCAGCAAAAATTGATGTTTGCAAGGGATTCTGGGTAAAGGAACATTGGAGGATCCACGCAAGCCATACCTCCTTGGAAGCCCCCGGGTGTCTACTTTTCAGAAATGTGTGGGTTTGGTGGGTTTCCCTAGATGGCTGTCTAGCACGGGGCCCAAAACCCAGGTAACCCCTCTTGCAAAAGCTGGTTGTATTGAATGTCAATACCACCAGCTTTTGCAAGAGGGTTTACCTGGGTTTTTGGCCCCGTGCTAGACGGCCATCTAGGGAAACCTACCAAACCCACACATTTCAGAAAAGTAGACACCCAGGGGCTTCCAAGGAGGTATGGCTTGCGTGGATCCTCCAACGTTCCTTTACCCAGAATCCCTTGCAAACATCAATTTTTGCTGATAAAATCTGTTTTTCACACTTTTTTTGTGTGGGAAAGTGTGGCGTCACTGGGCTCACACAAATTTCCTCCCACCCAGCGTTCCCCCAGGTCTCCCGATAAAAATGGTACCTCACTTGCGTGGGTAGGCATAGTGGCTGCAACAGGAAACGGTCCAAATCGTACGGTGGAGAATTACAGTTTTCAATTTGAGAGCGTGTGATTCAAGGAAATTGTGACAGACAATTTCAAGTTTGCAGGAGATTCTGGATAAAAATCAACAATAGAATTCACCAGAAAGACATGACCATATACTTCCATGGTTTAACAATAATAACTAAATTTAGTAAGTTATTTATAGCTATAATGTACACCGTAACATAGTTACTCAAAAGTCAAACATTCAAGGCACGGCTAACTATTCCTCAAAGACACACACATACAGGTTGGATTTGGCACGAGGGCGAGTGATGGTTCAGTACATAAAATTTTATTAACAAGATATTTCAAAAAATGAAATGCTCTGTCAATAAATAAATGCATAAAAACCGAACCAGTGACTCGCAACTCGTGAGCTGTAAAGCCACGACAAGGCACCAACCGTTTTACAGGCCATTCACGCACCTTTCATACCTGATACAAACCAGACCATTGACACTATCCGGAAAGAACAGCAACACATTACAACAATCACAATAAGGGACAAGGTACACCCTATTTCAGAAAGAGATAAAAGACAAACATTACTGCACAGCCATCTAATCCGCAAGCACACACACATTCCGGTTGGATTTGGCACGAGTGTGAGTGATGATTCAGTACATACAATTGTATTCGCAAGTAATTTCAAAAAAATGAAATACACTGCGTATAATTGAAAGTATGATAAACTGAACCACTGACTCACAGCTCGTGAGCTGTAAAGCCACGTCAAGGCACCAACCTCTTTACAGGCCATTCATACACCTTTCGTACGTGTGACACATACAAAACATTCATACCGCCAGCCGCGGACCCATCACATTTCAACACTCACACCAGCAGACAGCGCCATTCAAGGGCCCATCACTTTCACACGCCCACATTTCTGACATTGTAACAACACAAAATGATGGACTGCGTGGAGTGTCACTCACCTAGCAGTGTGTGTAGTGACCAACAGAAAGTAACTACTCACACACCGCCAGCCGAGCGCCAGTCCACCAACACCACCATCCAAGCACCAGACCATGCACACCACTAGCCAAACACCACTCAGCGCACACCGACAGCCAAGTACCACTCCACACACACCACCAGCCAAGCACCACTCCACGCACACCCCAAGCCAAGTGCCACTCCACAAACACCGCCAGGCAAGCACCACTCCTTGCACAGACAGCCAAGTAGCACTCCACGCACACCACCAGCCAAGCGCCACTCCACACACACCACCAGTCAAGCGCCACTCCACACACACCAATAGCCAAGCGCAACTCCACACACACCGCCAGCCAAGCACCACTTCGTGCACAGACAGCCAAGTATCACTCCACGCACACCACCAGCCAAGCGCCACTCCACGCGCACCACCATCCAAGCACCGGACCATGCACACCGCCAGCCAAACACCACTCAGCGCACACCGACAGCCAAGTACCACTCCACACACACCACCAGCCAAGCACCACTCCGTGCACAGACAGCCAAGTAGCACTCCACGCACACCACCAGCCAAGCGCCACTCCACACACACCACAAGCCAAGCGCCACTCCACACACACCCCAAGCCAAGTGCCACTCCACAAACACCGCTAGGCAAGCACCACTCCATGCACAGACAGCCAAGTAGCACTCCACGCACACCACCAGCCAAGCGCCACTCCACACACACCACAAGCCAAGCGCCACTCCACACACACCCCAAGCCAAGTGCCACTTCACAAACACCGCTAGGCAAGCACCACTCCGTGCACAGACAGCCAAGTAGCACTCCACGCACACCACCAGCCAAGCGCCACTCCACACACACCACCAGCCAAGCGCCACTCCACACTCACCACCAGCCAAGCGCAACTCCACACACACCACCAGCCAAGCACCACTTCGTGCACAGACAGCCAAGTATCACTCCACGCACACCACCAGCCAAGCGCCACTCCACACACACCCCAAGCCAAGTGCCACTCCACAAACACCGCTAGGCAAGCACCACTCCATGCACAGACAGCCAAGTAGCACTCCACGCACACCACCAGCCAAGCGCCACTCCACACACACCACAAGCCAAGCGCCACTCCACACACACCCCAAGCCAAGTGCCACTCCACAAACACCGCTAGGCAAGCACCACTCCGTGCACAGACAGCCAAGTAGCACTCCACGCACACCACCAGCCAAGCGCCACTCCACACACACGCAAACCAACATCATACTTTAGTTTTTTTTTTAAATAAAAGAAAAACAAAAACAAATTGCAAATTGATACAAATCTACTAACTCAACAACTAAACTAAAAAGACTACACAAATGCCAACTTTGAAACTGAACAATAAGACCAACCAGTTCACTTTACCACTCATTGATACTCCCAAAAATTATTTTGCGTGTGGTACAATCTAAAACAAGCAGGTACACACAGCCCGGGGTTTGAAGGGCAGTCAGGGCAGTACATACGAACCTCCTTCCGCAAACCTCTTCGCCAACAGACTCTACATCTCCGACTGGGAAAGTCTTTTGAGGTTGTAGGAGGAATTGTATCAGGAAAGTGGCGATCTTTCAATCTGGCAATATCCTCCACCACTCCAACTCTAGGAACACTTGCCTGTTCCACTAAAACAAGGCTGCCTATTACAGACTCCTGAAACTTTTCAAAAGACAACTTTGACTGGGGACAAGATTTCTGGAACACAACAAAAGCATTAAAGGTTGCCAAGTGGAAAAGATGGATAGCCAACTTCTTGTACCAAATGTAAGCCTTACGAAGAGCAGCATACGGTTCCAACCTCTGATCTACTCTGTCAACACCACCCATGTACTTATTGTAGTGCATTATGCACACAGGTTTGCGCACTTCTGCAACCTGACCCCAAACAGTCACCGGTTCAGTGCTTTCATCATGTATTGTAGTCAACATGTAGACATCTCTCCTGTCTGAAAACTTCACAGCTAGAAGCTCCTCACAACGCAATGCACTACACTGCAAGCTTCTGACAAACAAGTTCTTTTGGGAAACCTTTACGGTTTGAGCGGATTGTGCCACAAGCAACAGTGTCCACTTTGCCCAATTCCCTGAACAACCGCACACCAGTGTAGAAGTTATCGACATACAAATGATGGCCTTTGTTAAAAAATCCACGACCAAGTTCCCACACAATTTTCTCAGTCACTCCAAAAGTCGACGGACAACCAGGGGGGTTAATCCTGGATTCCTTACCAATGTACACCCTGAAATTAGAGACATATCCAGTCTCACTGTCACACAGCATATACAGTTTGATTCCATAGCGTGCCCTCTTACTAGGAATGTATTGCCGAAATACCAAGCGGCCTTTGAACAACAGCAAAGACTCGTCCACTGCAATTTCTTTCCCAGGATAAAAGATCTCAGAAAATCGATCAACGAAATGATCAATGACAGGCCGAATCTTGAAAAGACGGTCACAATCAGGGTGATCTCGTGACAAAGCAAGACTATTGTCAACAAAATGCATCATCCGAAGCAGAAGCAAATACCGATCACGACTCATGACTGCCGGAAATATAGCTGTTGCAATCAAGGGACTAGTAGACCAATATGAAGCCATTGATGGTTTCCTAAGCAAGCCCATCAAAAAAGTTAAACCCAAAAACTTTTTCATCTCCTCCAAATTTGTGGGAGTCCACCGGGTAGCTCTAGCGTGGGGCTTAAGGCTGGCACTGTTCACCCTCAAATAATTTTCAGCATACAAATTAGTCTGCTCTACAATCTCTGCCAAAAACACATCATCCATAAACAACTTGAAAAAATCAATAGGCAAAAAGTTTTCAGTGTTCACCCTACACCCTGGAACACCAGTAAATTCAGGCAATGCCGGCTGCACCATGCCTGGTGCAACCCAGAGGTCAGAACTTTCAACGTCAAGTCTTGCAGCCGCAGGCTGCCGCCCAGCTGCCTCTCGTCTCACTGCACCAACTGGAAGTCTAGCAGCCCCAGGCTGCAGCCCAGATGTCTCTTGCCGCACTATTGGCACAGGAATGTCCTCCGCAACCACAGGCACAACAATTTCCTCTGCAACCACAGGCGCAGCAATGTCCTCCGCAACCACAGGCACATCATCCACACCAAAAGTAGCTTCATCAGCACTCAGAGTGTCTTCATCAACAGATGAAGCCATGTGTAGAGAAAACTCACTACCTGAATCTTCACCTCCCACCTCTGGATCAGAATCAGAGTCAGACTCTGGACCATGGTCAGAGGAAGAATCAAAAAGCAATCCAACAACTTGCTGAGCAGTAATCCGGCGGCTAGCCATTATCCTTACAAATAAAGGAGTCTGCACAAACAACTCAACAACCCCAACACTGCGCAAAGTAAGATAAAAAATGTAAGCCTTTTTAAAAAAAAACTAATTTACAATTCACTTACAAGACACAACTACACTCACCAGCACCTACTCTGCAAAGACACAGCAAAGAGGCAACGATATCCCACTAGAAAGAAGAAGAAAAAAAACTTACATCTACAGAAGGACACATCAAAAACAAATGCAAAACATGTTTTACAATCACAACAAACAGAAACCAAACATACTCATATTTTACTACACACTTTGCAAAAAAATACAATTACAGTACAATTGAACAAAAAAGAGGTCTCTTGCCAAACACATACAACTACAGAAACAGCAGAACAACAGAACCACCAGTAACGGAACCGCACACTGCAACACTCTAAAGAGAAAGAAAAACAATACACATTAGAAGAAACAAAAACAACACACATTACAACAGGCTATGTCTCAAATGGGGGGTCTGTCCCCAAGGGGGGAAGATTATAGATCATTATAAACGTGGGCCCCCTGGAAGCAACCCTACGGAGGGCAGAGAGCCCAAATAAAGACACGGCAGAACATACTTTTGAAATGGGCACAAGGAAGCAAACCTTGGCCAAGGGGTCGCTCCCTATAAAAAAAAAAAAACCCTGAAGTCTAGTGGGCTTTTCTATCCCCCCTGGCTCCAGAAAAGGTAAAAAAAAACAGTCGAGGGGGGGCAGAACAGTCTACAATATTTATAATGCCCCCTGGAAGCGACTCTTCCCCAAGGGGTCGCTTCCTTTTCGAATGCAAACAAATCCCTGGTGACTAGTGTGCTTTCTGCCCCCCCCCCCCCCTCTGGGTGCAGATCGGCCAAAAAACGGCCGATCTGCCCCAGGGGGGGCAGAAAAGTCTGAAAAATATTGTATGCCCCTAAGGAAGCGACCCTTGCCCAAGGGGTCGCTTCCTTTATAAATATAACCCAATCCCTGGTGTCTAGTGGGCTTTTCTGCCCCCCCTGGATCCAGATGCGGCCCAAAAAACGGCCGATCTGCCCCAGGGGGGGCAGAAAAGTCTGAAAAATTATTTGCCCCCAAAGGAAGCGACCCTTGCCCAAGGGGTCGGTTCCGATTTCAAAAAACAAAGTAATCCCTGGCTCTAGTGGGCTTTTCTGCCCACCCTGGGTGTAGATCGGCCAAAAAAACGGCCAATCTGCCCCAGGGGGGGCACAAAAGTCTGAAAAATAATTTGGCCCCAAAAGGAAGCGACCCTTGCCCAAGGGGTCGCTTCCTGCACAGTATAACATCGCCAAATACACTCCCTGGTGTCTAGTGGGGCATTCCTGGTGCACGATCGCGACGCTGTGCGCGATCGTGCACCAGGAATGCCCTGCATTGGGACATCAGGGGAGAGGAAACACAGTTTCCTCCCCCCGATGCCTCAAGGCACCGAAAACCGCCCCCCCGCCCCACCGGGGCACCAAACACGCACCTGTATCCTGGACGCGCTGGAACAAATGGCTTCCAGCGCGTCCAGCGCTTCCTGATGACTTCGGCGCGCGCTGTGCGCGCTGACGTCACCAGGAAGCGTGGGGGGGCCAGGGGGTGGCAGCGGAAAGTCTTCCGCTGCCACCCCTGCAAAAAAAAGAAAGATCACTGCACAGGGGGGGTGGGGAGCGCCAGCCCTCCCCCCCAGGGCTGTACTGATGACGGAGCGGTTCCGTCATCAGCACAGCCCAACCGATGCTGATGACGGAACCGCTCCGTCATCAGCATCGAAGGGGTTAATGGCCATTTGCTCCTTCTACGTGAGCTGCAGATTGCAGCACACATAGAAAGGGCAAAGAATGAGTGGAAATAAAAGTATTTCTCCTCCTTGTGCCATTCTAACTCCACCCTTTCAATAGTGTTAGTTTTTGGTGCTGCCTCAGATTTCCCATTTCTTGTAAATCTGGGGGAGTGTCAAAAAGGAATGGGTGTTGCATGGGTACGCCCACAGCCACACCCACTGCACGCCACTTTGACGCAGAAAACGGTATCAAAGGATACTATTTACGATGTAAATATGGAGAAGATAATTGCGCGACCGGAGCATCATAAGAAGTGACACTCCAGAGGCGCAATAGATTGTAAATATGCCCCCCAGTTCTTAACTTTGGCAGGGGGGCCAGGAATGAATATACACACTGTTAGTGAATATAGGGCACACAAGTCAATTTTAAAGAGCTCTTTTGAATTTTTGTAGGATGAGCTCGCCCAAATACCTCTTAGACTCAATGATGAAGCATGATACTGAAAAGAACCATGACGGATGACAGTCCTTTTGAAAACCATTAGGGATGCCTGGGTGGGTCTAAGTCAGTCAGTGTTTTCCACTGCAGTGCGTTCACTCCCTTTGATGTATAGCATCTCAGAAGCAACCAGCCTCCTCAAACACTGCGATCACATCTAAGTACTTATGTCATATTTTCATTTGCAGAGAGGAGAAATCCAAAGCTGTTATTTCCTTTATTAGGGAAAACATTATTTATAACCAGGCATTGTCAAAGTCAATAGGTCTCACTGACTGTGGCATTGTGGATGGAGGAATGGGGGAGTGCACTAATGGGTCAATGTGTAGATGAATGAATGCATGAGTGGAAGAATGAATGATTAAGTGCATGGATGATGCATAGTTGAGCCAATGGATAGAAGCATATTTTTCCCTACCCATTGAATCATCCTTGCAGACACCCATTCACACTATAAAACACACACAAGCAAAAATATTTAAAAAAGCACTTTCAGCTATAAGCCAGATTTATTGACTTTTCCGATGTTTGTTTACAGCAATTCTGCTTTTATGTGACAGATTTTCCCCGCTCAAAGAACGCACAAGGGTTAAGTTAAAAGCTCAGGCCTTAATCCTAAACGAGAACAGTTCCAGCACGGATTAGAGGTAGGGGTTGGGGGCAGTGGCGGGAGGGAAAGAGGACACGGGGGAAGTGGGCATCAAAAAATAAAACGAAAAGTGTAACTTCTCGTCGCTTCCTCACCGCTTCTCACCTCCATACTCATCCCTTACTGACCTGAACAACAGGAAGCACCCAGGCTCTCAGTCAGCCAATCACAACGCTGCCTTAGCAGCGTTGTGATTGGTTCGAGCGTCATGTTTTGGTGCTCAGATGCTGACTGGGAGCCTGGGCATGTTCTCCATACAAGCTGTACGGCAGCCTGCATGGAGAACTTGCGAAGCGCGCAAGACTGTTTTGGGCGCCCGAGAAGGTCTGCCAAGCAGTCATTGAGCACTTTGGAGGGTGCTGCCACTCCCACCCTGCCCCCTCACGCAATGCTGCAGAAGTAGGAGAAAATACAATGATAATAACATGAGTGAATATCATTTTATTTTCTCTTCATTTCACTGCAAACAAGCAGTGGATCGACTCTCCTGAGCACCATGCCATTTTCCAAGGTGTCAAGCAGGTTTCCCCTGATGCCTGCCATAGAAGTGTCATTTAACATGAGTACATCACACTTACACGTGGTAAGCACAAGTCATGAAGAGAAATGCCATGAGTGCTGATAGTACATGCATCTATATTCTGAAATGTGTAGTTAATTTAGAGATTTAAGTAGAAGTGGAACTAATGCAGAAATGTGTGAAACTATATGACTTTATTAGACGTGATTATTCCTGAATCCATGTCGTGTAGCTGCTAAAATGTAAGATGGCATGCGGTTAAACGTAGAACGTGGTAGGCCTCAGGGCCAGAGCTAGAAGGGATGGGAAAGGTGTTTCATTTCACGACATGGATTGCACTAATGTTTTAGTAATAACGTTAATGGGCCATGATTTATAGATGTGTTTACCGAATAATAGAATAAGAGTACTAACATGCTATTAATTAATGAAGGAGTTGGATGCTATAATCATTATGAGAAATGCTGTAGGCCTGAAATGTTTTAGCCATTGATTTACACGTATTGGTCTGGGCCGAGAAATGTTGCAAACCTTTGTTGGAAGTCTATGAGAATTGGGATCTTGGCTGCAGATGTCTGTCTGCAAGAGAAAAGGGGGGATCCAATTATAAATGAAATGAATAGAGGTTTGTTCAGGAGACGGCCCAGACACGGAGGAGGGTTCTGGAATGTTTTAAGGGGTATCAGCGGGCCGGAGAAGAGTCTGAGAAGCAAGGTCAACTCTAACGCACGAGGCCTCATCATGGAAAAAGCCAGAAGCAACACCACGTGAGGGGCGTCTCACGAGGGGCGTCCCAAATACTGTTGTGTGTTTTGTATTAGGGACAGCACCCCTGGGTGGAGTTAGAGCAGATGCCTGAGGACCCTTTAGAGAGCGGATGGGTAGGCAGAGAGGGGTCATGACTGGAGAATTATAGGTTTTCACCAAGAGACTAAGAGTGGGTGACTTCCCTAGGGGGTCATTCACCGCTGACACCTTTTGTTAGGTTGAGACCTGGTTAAGTAGGGATACCATCTAGAGCAGGGCAGGGACAGCCTAACCTGTGTTTTTCCTCCAACTTAAATGACGGAGAGATCTCAGTATGTGTCGATGCTGATAGCTTTATTATTATTAGAACTTGTACTCGTAGTCTTCGTTGCTCGTCTGAGGGCTTTCAGAGAACACATGTATGTAGTTGGGCCCGTATATCTTGTGAATCTCATTCTGAGATGCCTGTACTTGCAACTTATCCTAACCTTATAATAAACCTTTGAAAGCTAGAATTTGTTTGTGATCTTTCGGAGCGGAGTCCTTTATTGGGTGAACTAACTTGGTAAGAGATGCACTTTCTTCCCTCAATGACAGGCAACAAAGGTTCAGTCGGCCAGATCGGGGTTTTAGATCAATAGTGATAAGGTATCGATCAAAATCTCGCCCTTCCAAACATGATGGCTCTAAAGCCAAGATTCTGGACAGGAGGGAGCGAGTTGTTTTTCATACATTTCTGCATTTCTCGACTTACTGTTTTCAACTAATTCAGGTGAATAATTGGTCTAATGTGGGGTAATTGTTAATCCGTGCTGTATTTTTTAGCAGTAGGGTTGCAGCATATTCAAAGAAGCCACAGGGCATTGGCATGCAAGGCGAATGCACTGCAGGCTGTCTGTTATCTCAGCCAGACAGTAATTAACACGATCATTCATTTCCAGTAAATCTGCGGCAATATAAAAGCAGCAAATCTAGCAAAATGTAATCTGCTAGTACTGTGATCTATTACCTTCCTCGGCCATAAGCGGGTACTAGTGAAAGAATGAGCCAATGGAAAGAGAAAAGCTGTGGCAGGAAGGCCAAGGAATGAGAAATGTAGAGGATCATTCATGGGGGGGGTGGGGCAGAAGAAAACAGTAATGGGGTGAATGTCAGAATTGAAGGAACGAGTTAAGAGGAATGGAGAAATGAAAGAGAGGGAAGAAGAACAAAGGGAAGGAGTGTGAGGAAGGAGCAGTGATTGAAAGTAGTATGAAAAGGAGTGAGAGGAAGGAAGGGTCGATAGAAAGAAATGAGTGAAAAGATTGAGCAAAGAAAGGCAGAGAGGGAATAACAATGAAAGAAAGATGAGAACGAGTAAGGGGAAAGAAGTAGTGAATAGATGAATAAACAGTAGGATTGAGAGAAAGGAAGAGGGGAGATGATGAAAGGAGTGAATGGAAGTTGAACGATAATAGGTGGGAGAAAAGAAGAAGTAATTGGAAGTAGGAAGTACTGGAAAAGCCAATAGGTCTTAACTATAAAAAAGATATTGACTTTGCCAATCTGTTTTAGCCAAGTTGTACACCACTGAGGCAGGTTTTCAGCATGGCTAAACGTTAGTGGCATGGAGTGTCCTACGGTGTACTTGGGGAAGTAGAGCGTCATAGAGTTGAGTAGTGGGTGTAGAGTTCAGTGGTTCATTGACAGAGAATGTCATAGAGTTTAGGAGAGGGGAGTAGAGTTCATTGGTTCAGCGGCAGATCGTTTCGTAGAGTGCAGTGTCATAGAGTGGACTTGAGCAGAGTGGCCTAGAGTGGAGTGGGGTGAGGTGGAATAGGGTGGAGTGAGTTGGAGTAGATTGAGGTTGTGGGGTGGGTTGAAGTAGATGGGGTGGATTGGATTGGGGTAGAGTGGGTTGGATTGAGCGAAGAGGGGTGGTTAAGAGTGGGTGGACTGGATTGGATTGGAGAGGTGTGGATTGAAATTGGTTGAGGTGGATTGCATTGAGGTAGATTGTAGTGGGGGGATTAGACTGGTTTGTGGTTGGGAGGGTTGGATTGGATTGGGGTGCAGTGGGGTGGAATGGATTAGCGAAGGGTGGATTGGAACTTGATTGGCTTGGAGTGTGGTGGATTCTATTGAGTAGGATGGATTGGACTGGAGTGGGGTGGGGGACTGAACCAGGGTAGGGTGGATTGGATTGGAGAAGAGTGTGGTGGATTGGACTTGTGGAGTGGGTGGATTGGAGTTGGGTGGACTGGGTGGGGTGGAATAGATTGGAGTGGGTGAATCAAATTGGAATGGGGTGGATTGGAGTGGACTAGGGTGGACTACAGTGGGGTTCGACTGGAGTCGGGTGGACTGGAGTGGCATACAATGGAGTGGCGTACAATGGAGTAGGTTGAGTTTGAGTGGGGGAATTGGATTGGCATTGGGTGGGGTGGATTGGAGTGGAGTAGATTGGATTGCATTGGGGTCGACTGGATTGGAGTGAGGTGTTTTGGATTAAGAAGGGTGGATTGAATTGTGGTGGATTGGATTGAGGGGGATTGAATTGGGGTGGAGTGAACTGGATTGGGGTAGGATGGATTTGACTATTTTGGATTGTAGTGGGGCAGATTGGAGTGAGACTGTTTATATTGGATTGGAGTGGAGCAGATTGGAGCGGGACAGATTGCTCTGGATTGGAGTGGGGCATATTGGAGTGAGGCAGTTTGGAGTGGGGCAGATTGTTTTGGATTGGAGTGGGGCAGATTGGAATGGAGGAAAGTGGAGTGGGGCAGATTGAAGTGGGGCAGATTGTTTTTGATTGGAGTAGGGCAGATTACTTTTGGTTGGAGTGGGGCAGATTGTTTGGATGCGAGTGGGGCAGACTAAAGTGGGGCATATTGTTTTGGAGTGGAGTCGATTGTTTTAGATTGGACTGGGGCAGATTTGAGTGTGGAAGGAGTGTGGCAGATTGAAGTGAGGCAGATTGTTTTAGATTGGAGTGGAGAAGATTGTTTTGGATTGGAGTGGGGAAGAATGTTTAGGTGCAAGTGGGGCAGGTTGTTGTGGAGTGGAGCAGATTGTTTTGGATTGGAGTGTAGCAGATTGAAGTGCGGAAAAATTTAGTGCAGCAGATTGTTTTGGAATAGAGTTTGGCAGATTGTAGTAGGTCCGATTGTTTGGATTGGAGTGGGGCAGGTTGGAGTGTGTCTTTTTTAGAGTGGGGAAGACTTTTGGATTGGAGTGGGGTGACTAGCAGGGGCAGACTGGAGTGGGCAGATTGAAGTAAGGAAGACTGTTTTCGATTGCAGTGGGGTGGTTTGGAGTGGGATGGATTGGAGGAGGGGCAGATTGTTTTGGAATGGAGTTGGGAAGATTGGAGTGGGGAAGATTGGAGTAGGAAGATTGTTTTGGATTGGAGTGGGGCAGATTGGAGTGGGGCTGATTAGAGTGGGGCAGACTGTTTTGGATTCAAGTGGGGCGATTGGAGTTGGGCAGACTGGAGTGGGGCAGATTGGAGTGAGGCAGATTGTTTTAGATTACAGTGGGTAGTTTGGAGCAGGATGAATTGGAGGGGGAGATTCTTTTTGACATAAGTGGGGCAGATTGGGCTTGAGTGGATTGTAGTGAAGACATTGTTTTGAATTGGAGTGGGGCAAATTGGAGTGGGTCAGATTGTTTCGCATCTGAGTGGGGCAGATTGTTTTGGATTGTAGTAGGGAAAATTATTTTGGATTGGAGTGGAACAGATTGGAATGGAACAGATTAGAGTGGGGCGTATGGTTTTAGATTGGAGTGGGGCAGGTTGTTTTGGATTAGATTGGGGCAGATTGTTTTGGATTGGAGTAGGGCAGATTGCTATGGATTGGAGTTGGGCAGATTGGAATGGGGCAAATTGTTTTAGATGCAAGTGGGACAGATTGCTTTGGATGAGAGGGGGCATATTGGAATGAGCAAGATTGGAGTGGCGCAGATTGTTTTGGATTGGAGTGGGGCAGATTGCTATGGATTGGAGTTGGGCAGATTGGAATGGGGCAAATTGTTTTATATGCAAGTGGGACAGATTGCTTTGGATGAGAGGAGGGCATATTGGAATGAGCAAGATTGGAATGGCGCAGATTGTTTTGGATTGGGGTGGGGCAGTTTGGATTAGGGCAGATTGTAGTGAGGCGGGTTGGGAGGATTGGAATGTGGTGGGTTGGAGTGGATTGGGTGGATTGCATTGAGTGGGGCAGATTGGTGTGGGTGAGGTGGGGTGGGGTGGATTGGCGTACTGCATGAATATGTGTTAAAGCATCATATCAAAAATCACATATAAGACAGAAACAATGTCTTTTTTGAGAATAGCATCAACAAGCAAACACTAAAGAGAACATGAGTGCAAAGTGAGAAAAGAAGACTTTTGCAAAATAAAAGAAGGTTAACTATAGAAAGTACATCTTTGCATTTTTGTTTGTCCTGCTGGGCACATTTTTGCTAGTCTCACACCTTCTGTTTGCAGGGCACTGAAAACAAAATAGTACCTCAATCCCACTCAATCACGTCGAGAGCAACGGGCGGGCACCAGTTAAGTTGAATCAATCAGTGCTTGGTCACTGCTCCACAGAGAGGAATTGAAATGATGTTAGGCCTGCCTTGACGAATTATGAGGCTGTAAAAAAGAGTGCCACGCAAGCCAACAAATGGTAAACAACAGACAGGCTGGTAGTGAGAGGTGGGAAGAAGATAAATAATTAATAAAGGGAAGGATTGAGATAAAGGAAGAAGTGAGATGCCGGAAAGAGTGACTGATGTAAGATGTGATGGAAGGAGAGAATAGAAGTGAGGCACAGAAGGAAGAAATTAGTACATGGAAGACAAAAGGGAAAAAGTGACTGGAGTGAGTGGCTGGAAGCACTGATGAATATAAAGGTAACCCTTTTTTCTTTCCTCTTATTTCAAGGAAGGTAAAGTTGTCTGGTGGCACCTTTACGAAAGTGTGTGAATCAAGACAAATGCATGTGTTTTAAATTGATATATAACATTAGCATCATTTGCATAATGCACTTTTGCTGGATGCATAGGTATCATTTTCATACGAATCGAGATCTCCAGACCCCCGAAGGTCAGAAGTGATCTCTTGATTGAATTACTTGTTTAGATATGGTCCTTTCAGATCCTGAAAGATGAATAAGGTGAGTCACGTCCTGTAAAGGAACTTTGTAGTGAGACATTTTGTATAAGTAGCGGCAACATCGAACTTTGCGAAGGCTATTGTTTTATCACTGTCTGGTCCTGAAATGTCTGCACTGTTACTGTGAGATCATTTCCTAACTTAACAGTTCTGTTGCCCTTTTGTACGAGGGTGCAGTTGATTAATTATTAATTTCTGTTATTTCTGTATAGCACAGACTTAGCCCGAAGGCATCACTGTGTTTACAACAAAACCAAAACATATCAATCACAAGTGGATAATACGAAGATACAACCTAGAAAGAATGCATGAAAGCTTAAATGGTAAGCTCAGTTGTTTGGGGAAGAGGGGGCAGCATAGACCACTGACACCATGGTTGTGTGAAAGAAGCCACTTTATTGAAACAGGTGCATATTACAACATAACCTGGGCCTTTTGCTTTACAAAATTATAACTTCACTATACATCATTAATCACTTGTGATAAACTACACCCCACCCCTAAATTAACCCTCCCCATAACAACTTCAAACCTCAATAACATACTTGCATCAGTGCTAATCAACCATAAGTGGGATCTCTAAAATCCCTTCCCTTTTCCTAACTCAACTACTGTTTGAACTTAATTGAACGTCCTACCTAACCTTGAACTTCCTATTTCATCCAGGCAGGAGCTTCCTACCCATTCCCCTTCAGCCTGAACTGCCGCTGACAAACAATAAACTTCTGTAAATCATGGCAACTTCTCAGCCAACTGCCACCCAGAGAAAGGGGGAAATAGGAAACACGCCCTCACTTCCCTCCCTTCTCTGCCCCCCAACCCTAACCCTTGACGTAGCTTAAGGGAAATATCTCCGGTCACTCAATGCCCAATGCTTTGGCTAAAGTCAACTTCACCTGGAGCAGGTGAAGCTCCATTCCCATGAATGGCAGATGTACATTGTCTCCTCTGAAAAATTAAATATCCTCATAACAGAGATTAGAATGTTCTATCCTGCCAATCCTGCTGTCCCTGCAGAAAACGTGCATCTCTTTATTTAATTTCTTTCTATCCTTGTCTATCACAGACGGTTTGACCACCCCACACCATACTCTCCTAGGAATAAATTCCGTCCACATATTGTAACAACCTGCCTAAAGTCTGTGAATCTCCTTTAGATCCTCTTTTATAATCTTGATGAGCACCAAGCCTTTTTGGACCACCTTGTCATTTTACCCTAAACAAAGAATGAGTACATCTAGACATGTTCTGCCCATTAGGAGCTTGTTCAGACATGGAATGAGTTCTCTCCACAGCATACCCCCTGTTCCTAGCCAATCAATACAGTATAAAGCCTTGTTGAACCCTAAATTCAGGCCAGGGCTGCTTTCCCTAGCTTGCCTCCCTGCCTAATTACCGAAGGAGTGGCCCACTATCTATATTTTCATGCCTACCACCTGCGGACCAGTAACAGAACCATAAAAAAAAAAGTTGATAACCTGGACATTATTGAGCCCCATTTATCTTCTCCCTGACATAACTACAAAAGCAACCCGATGTCCATCTACCGATTTCCATGATGCTTCAAGGGCTCCAATCTTGAATGAATGCATCCCAGACCTACGCGGGTCCAATACAATTGACCCCAATGCTTTGCACAAAACTACCAACAACTGAAAAGTCATAACCAGCTTGCCAGCAATGTGTCTAAAAGTCCTCCCCCCAATGTCCTCACCGAGCTGCAAGGCTGTCACACGGTGGACTGTACAAATGCCTGCAGATGGGAAATACTTCAATAGCGCAGATTATGCTTCTATCCTTTGGTCAGTCTTGGACAACCAGAAATGTATCCCATTGTCCCTGAAAAGCACATCCTTCCAGAGCAAACCCCTACTCCCCCTAACCCCTAGTAGCTCTGAGACTCGAAAAACCCCAAATAACATCTAGGTCATAATGGTCGAAAACAGCACCTCGTCCTTATGCCCCCAGCATACCATCCTAATTGTCTAAATCATTTTAATCTAATTCTTTAATGTCAGAGGTCGATGTATCCACCTCCAGACCTCAATTTTCTCGCCCATCCTTCCAAAATTCTCTTCCACAGTTTCCTCACTGAGTGCGCATAGCCCCACAGTAGCTTGCCAATAAAGGCAATGCCCGACAAGTTCCCTGAAATGATCAACCTCGACTGACCCTTTTCTATGAGGGAGAGTATGAGTTGTATAATGTCCTCCACCCCGAGGACTTTTCATGGCCCGCAAGATGAATTCTACCCATGCTTGGAGGTATGCCTACTCATAGAAAGGGCTAAAGACTCAGCTACCAATTGTAGCATCCTCTCTGTCCTACTGACCACAGTTCCTATGACATGCTGGTCTTCTCTTGGTCCGCCTCCATGGCCATCCCATAAAACCTCCACTGTGAACGAGACAAAGAATCTGCAATGTCATTGTCTACACCGGGGATGTGTTGGGCTCTACAAGTTACATCAAGTCACTAACAGTACAATACAAGGACCCACAGCAGCGGTCACAACTGCAGCTCCCTGGTGGACTGCCTGTTTCACTAGCTGAACTACCTACAAATTCTCAATGTGAAAAAGACCTCTCTTGTGAGCAAACTGTTTTCCCCCAGAGCATCACTGCTACCACCAGGAGAAAAAAGTCTTAAAACGCAATACTATGCTTCCCCTCCTTCTATGTTTTAGCCATTCATCTGCGCACAGCTGTCCTTGTCAGTACAGGCCAAAGCTGCAACCTCCCGCTCTATCTGAAAATATTTGTGCAGCTTATTCAATGTCTGTTAATGATGTCAATGGAATCCCACCAAGAGACTGTAAGAAAAACCCACCACATCCTCAAATCCTCTTTTACTCAACTGACAGCCTGACATGATGGTGAGGTAAGAGCAACCTGAGAGAGACAAACATAGCTGTCTACAGAAAGTTCTCCCTGCTCTCCCTACTCCTCCCAGGAATAATTGTGCATTCTTAATGGTCACCTTCTGTTTCCCAGCATTGCATTCAAGAGGGTCAGCATGTTAATCTTTTTGTCCTCAGGCAGCCAGACCTCCATTGCTATGGAATCAATCTCAGTACCCAGAAAGGATCCTACCATACTAGGACCCACTGTCTTTTCCAGGGCCAAGGGAACACATAAGTCCATCATCAAACTTTGCAAGCTATGCAGCAATTGCTGGCATTGCCCAGAACTTGAGGCCCGGACAAAGAAAAAGTCATCCAAGTAGTGCGTCATGTCCTGTGTGCCAAATGAATAGACACTGAAGAAATGTGCTAAAACACGAAATGGAACAACCCTCTGCGAGCGCCTTGTCCACATACCATTGGCCCTCAAATTGGATGCCCAGCACCTGAAAGTCAGCAGGGTGTATCAGCAACAAATGGAAGGCAGCCTTAATGTCGCTCTTAACCATCAGTGCCCCCTGTCTAACCTTCTCCACCAACGCTAGTACGTCCATGGATGAATATGTCACTGATACTTGCTCCATCAGAATGAAATCATTCACAGACTGACCCTCCATCCATGAAAGGTGCAGTATCAGCCGATACTGCCAGGGTTCCTTCTTCTGAACCACTCCAATAGGGTACACAATGAGATGCTCCATTGGCAAGTCATCAAAACGACCAACCATCCTACCCTCCTTTATTTCCTTGTGTAACTTTTCTCTGATGACTTGTGAATGTTTAGTTGCAAATTTCAAGTTAGGAGCCCAGCGGCACACCCTCGGGCCATCATAACCAAGTCTAAACCCATCAGTAAAGCCTCCTAACAGTAACCCGGCATCCTCAGTACTGTCATACTGGGAAAGCCAAAAAGTGAGTCTGTCCAATTTAATGGGCGTGTAAGCCCTTCCCTACAGATTTCTGTGCCCCCTACCTGACCACAAGCCCTCTGCCTGACTGTATTGCTGCCCTTGATTTGCCCCTTGCTGACCACCTGGTGTCCCTTGCTTCTGCCCTTAGCAAAGCTGTTTCCGCCCTCGCTAAAGCAGGTGGTGACCATTGGATGCCTGCCTGAACACTTTGAGCATTTGTGCTGCAATTTGCGAAGGTCTTTGTTGTAATTACATCATGCCCCACCCTGGTTCCCCTGGTTTTTGTTGCCATGCTGTCATCATTGCCCAGGTGGGGGGGCCTTGAAAGGGCCTGTACACTATCAACAAATCGCTAGCTGTAAAAATGGCTTTGCTGAATTTTGCCGGGCCTATCATGAGCTGCCACTAGTCTGTGTCCAGCTCCCCCCACTGTGAGTCCTGGTCCACCGCTAACAGGGCTCGGAATTCCTTGTTGTACTGTACCCATGCATAACCCCCATAATTCAATTGTGCCTTTCTAATCAAGTCTATCTATTTGTACTTTTCACAGTAGACACTTGCATAAATTAGAAATGCTGCCGTCCAGTTTTCTAACATCACAGGCAATCTGGGTTGCTTGGACAATTCCAACTCTTCTTCTTTCGAGCCCTCTTTGGACCTCAATTTTCTATGCCAGAGATTCTAAATCTGGACATACTCTCCCTTCCAAGTCTTCTCCTTATTCAACTGCATAAGATGTGCCCCCAAAGGTTTGGGTGTCCCCATATAAGGTAATTTTTACAATTTTACTTCCTTGCTTTCTAGCTAATCACCAGAGCCCTTTTTCATGTCACCCGACTGCACCTCCCCTTGCCCTATGCCCTGCCCCACACCCGTTACCACAGTCTCCTTCCCTGAAAACCATTTGTCTTTTTTTGTCCTGCTCAGTCCCAGTTTGCAGTGACCAGTCTTTGCGCACCAGGTGGTCTTCTGTACCAACACTAAAGTCCCATACATTCCGACTTTTCCTTAAGTGGGCCTGTCCGCTAACTTGAGGCTCACCTGACTCGACCCCAACAGATACATCTTTATGTGGGCCTCACCACAATCAAGAGGCTCCCTAGCCTCGACCCCCACATACACCAATTTTGTGCCAGGTTCCTCACTGCTCTGCTGTTCCTTGTCCCTGTTCCCTTTTAGGCCAACGCTAGCTGTATTTTGTGAATCCTATTTCAGCTGCTTACCTGGCGCCAAGGTAGGTGCACTCTTGGGGGGGTGCTGCTTTTCCAAAATCTGTTGTCACCAAGTTCTGTCCCGTTCTGCTGATTGCTGCTGCGCCAAAAATATAATTTATTTATTTATGTATTATTGTTATTTACTATTTATTTGATTCATGGAAAAGACTAGGTGCAGATGGATTAGAAGACCCCCCCCCCCCACGCTGCGCCATCTTCCCACTAGTGTACTACTTTTGTCGGTCTCTCTGTAGGGCCCGCAGCTCCCCTTCCCCCAGATTCTCTTCGTCATAATCTAATAATGCCTGCTCGCACTGCAACCCCGCCTCTCTGTGAGCACTGTCATCAAACCTGCCCTGAAGGGGGTCAAGCTTTTTTCTATTTTGATCATCTGAGCACCTATCCAGGGGGGCCTACCTTGCCCTCAGTTTCGAAGAGTTAATTTCGGGATGAGGATTAAGGAAGATGGCTTTTTACAATTTCGTTTTTACAATTGTATAAATGATAGAATGCTGCTTGGATATATTACTCTAGTGGTGCAAATTTGTAACGCTATTTAAACATCTCTACAAGTGTTTATTGTTTGTAATTGTAAACTGTATGGAATGCAATATAATGTAAACATGATTGCCACTTGATTGTGATAAGGCTCTAATATCTAGCTGACTTTTTACTTCTGGATGCTGATTGACCCTTCATTCAGGTTAAAATGGATCGCTGATTCTGATGGATCGAATGACTGGTTGGTCCAAGATGAGTCACTATTGCCCTTAATTTTCATTAGCGGGTTTCTTGATTCTTCCCTAATGCTGACACAACTGAATGACTGATTGGCCATCTTTTCGAAACGGTTGGTGTGACTGAAACTCGCTTGATATAGATGAAGCACTTAACTGGGTTAGCCCTTAATTCTAATTGGGCTGTGAAACACCTGCTCCACATACCTGCACTTCCGTTTAGTGTTTATATTGATTTGTACTTACACACCTGGTAACAGGAGAGGGCCACTATGGGATGTATGTCGTTTCTTCGCATGCTTTTACAACACATGCCTTTACCACGCAGGTTTTACAACGCAAGTCGTTATAACGACTTGCGTTGCGGGGCGCTGGATAGTGAATAGTTTAATTTACTATTCCAACTCCAGTCCCCGTGGATAGTAGGGAAGGTTTTGGATAGTAAATTAAACTATTCCCTATCCTACAGCGCCCCCCAGCGCAAGTCGTTGTAACGACTTGCCTTGTAAAAGTTGCGTGGTAAAGGTACTGTGTGGTAAAAGTTGCTTTGTAAACGCTGTTCCCCGCTACCATGTGCACATCCGGTGTGCCAATAAGTATGGTCTGGGTAAGTGTGGCAAGGGACTGCGAATGAAAACATGGACAAACAGATATCACAAAAATGTAACTAAATACATAATAGTGCATTAAATTGTTTCCTCTAGGACCACTAATGCCATGTATGCTGATTATTGAAGACTCTCACACAAAAAAGCTAAAAAGTAGTTCTTTAAAAAAATCAACAATAATAGAAACTTCATCTGCTGTCTCTAGAACTAGTTAATTGAGATATGACAAAGATTGACCTACACAAAATACGCCTGATGATTGTTAACGGTTACATTCACTAAATACTACTGTGTAGGAGAACAGTTCCCCTTCACTACTAGTTAATGAATGATCTAAAATAGATGAAATAGATCTAAAGTATTATTGTCAATAATTATATGGCTCAGTAACCCCTCCTTTGCATCAGGCTTGATATGTAACTCATTGAAAAGGATCGGGCTATTCCACTTTTTAAAAGGCATTGCTGTACTACCACTCCAGAAACAACCAATTACTCGTCATCAACAGGCAATTCGCAGTATGCACCTAGTGTCCTGATGCTCTTGGATTAGAGCCCCCTCTGAAATAATTTGACTTTAACTGCTAGAGGTCATGAAGAACGGTGTACCCTCCATTTACAGTAGTGTATGGACTCACATCGCTTTATGTGGGGTAGGCGGTCTGTTTTTAGCCCCTTCGAGGCAACAATCTATAATGATGCAAGTCCAAAATCCCACTTGCATCATCATCAGAGGTTATGCCTGATCTGCTTCTGCATCTGTTTGCAGTTTTTGATACACTTTGACGACGAATGCACCCTTAACAGGACTGGTGAGATGGAGGGTGTGACAAATGTAGTTATTCAGTGGTTCCCACACATCCTTAGACGATGACAAAAGTTGCATTCGGGAAAACATCCCATCCTCTCCAAATAATATTTGTGAGTCTGCAGAGGTCTGGCATGCCACCTCAATTGATTAATTTTTATTTTCCATCAATACACAATGGATTTTGCCTGGAATTCAACGTTTAGATAGGTTAAAGACAATGGAATACTTTTCTGGAAGCTCAACTTACATTGAGAGCACCACCAGAGAGTTATACACAAGGATGCCAAACAACAAATTTTGGGTAGGTCGAATACAATTCATTATGTCCCCCTAAAGCACTTAATTCTGGTAAGAAAGCAATACTAATGTAGTGGCTAATGTCCTCCGCTCCCTACATTGGCTCCCTGTTAGGAAGCGTATTCTTTTTAAGGTCCTTTGTTTGACCTTTAAAATCCTGAGAGGTATAGGCCCTGAGATCTTGTCCAACTGTATCTCCTTTTATGTTCCCACTCGCAACCTTCGGTCCCAAGGTCAGGCCCTTGCTGTTGTTCCCAGATTCAGGCTCAGCAGGATGGGGGGTCGTTCTTTTAAGGTGAAAGCTGCACTACTTTGGAACACCCTCCCAGTTGAAATCCGTTTGCTTGAGGACCTGCTGTCTTTTCGAAGAGCCATTAAAACATTCCTGTTTTAGTTATCCCTTTTAGGTCTTATTTTATCCTGTTGTGTTATGTTTCTCCTTGTCTCTGCGCCGGGACGCTCCTTCGCTGGAGTCGCTGTGCGCATAATAAATTAATATAACATAACATAACATAACATAACATAACATAACATAACATACTTGTCACACCAAATATCACTATGTTTAGAGTGGAAAGTCCTGGAATCATCTGTCAGGTGCCCTCAAGTTGCAATGATAGTTTCTGCTCTTCATAGAGAGGAAGAACATATCTCTGTTGTTATGCTACATTATTTTATATGGATTTATAAATTGTGCATGCTGCCATTGTCGTGGCATCACAACACCACTGAGATTGGTAAGGCTCAACTTGTAAATGAGGCTTGCTTCATGGACTGGAGTCTGCTATACTTGTGAGTTGTGGTTTGTAGGAGTCCATGTGAAAACTGTTGATGCTTTGTTGTTGATAATTAGATGTGCAAAAGTAAGATGAGTTGAGGTCTAGCCAAGTTGCTAATGCTAATATACTAACTGTGTTAGTTCTCTAGTGTAATAGCTATAAGACATTGGATGTGTGTGTGTGTATGCGTGTGTTGTTGTGTTTGGAACACCTCATATCCATCTGTTGGCTTATCTTGACTGTGTATGGTGGATGTTATGAGTTCGGGTTAGGTGTGTTCTGTTGTATGTTGATGTTGAGTGACCATTGGGCAAGTGTTCTGAGTATGTTCAAACATTCTAAAGTGAGATATCTGTGCAGTAATGGATTTATGTTAGGCGTTCTCCCTAATATTGTGTGTGTGTGTTGGTATTTAATGGTAAGTGCTATTTAACCACTTTGCTACCCAACTAATGCCATATGGGCTGCTGTTTCGGTGCTGTTGTTCCATTGAAATCACTATTGGTCGAGATCTCGATTCTGCACAATTGTCGCAACCAGACAACAAACTGAGGTTTTGAGCAGGAAACTGATGCTTTAGGTTTGTGGATATCAGGCTTTTCTACTACATTTGTCAATAGGTGGGTTATCTTTGTTAAGATTGTAGCACCCACCTGTAGTGAATTATTGTTTTTTGAACGGGATCAGTCGGAGCTCATCTGCAAGGGCGTTGGCACTTCCCCACCACCACTTGTAAACCGCCACAGAAACACTCTCTAAAGTTGCTGACCAATTTACCAAATTATCCAAGGCATGGAGCATGTCTACCAAACTGTGCAACTGTGCAACTGTGCAATGTGTTTAATTAAAGCTATTATTTCACAATGGCAGGTGATCAGAGAAGACTTTGTAGGGGAAGATCTGTGGGAGGAGGGGCATTTTAGTCAAGCTGACGACTATTTGAATTTAGTCAGGTTTTCAGGGCACCCAGAGTGATGGTCTATGAGTCATGTTTAAATATCATAGTGGGGTAATAGTGACCTCGTTTATATGAGTCTGTATTGAAATAATTCTTAACCAATCATAGTTAACATAAAACACAAAACATAAACAAATGACTTTTCAGTTTACACCAATGTTCCTTCATATTGGAGTAATTCACAAATCATCATGTACTGAGTGCTTGAAAACTTCATGCCCAGTGGGGGAACAAATACCCCGAAAGGTTATTTATTTAAGAAAAAAAGAAAAAGTGGGCATACCCATGTTATGAATGGCGTAACATTAACCCCTGCAGCCACCCCGAGCTTCAATGGGCCCCTCCAACACTGTGCATGGGTATGGAGTGCAAGCGAGGAGGGGGTGACATTCACAATCACTTTGCAGACCACTCTCTGGTGTCATCTGGGGGCTGGTGTATTGTAGCACTCTCACTAAGGTCTAAAAAAAAAAGCAAAATGCTGAGACCGAAGTCCTTCCTGCTGATTCTTGATTCTGTCAAAAGCAAACATTTAGCACACATCGCCTGTCACAGCTCATTTCAGACATCTGTAGCGAAACACATAGAAAGCAGTAATTAAACAAAATTATGTTTTGTTTTGTTATGTTATGATATGTTATGTTATTGGCGTGTGACTTGATAATGATCTGGCATTCAAGCGCTTTCCGAGACATTAGAACAGTCTGACGTTTTCACCACAGATTGCAGTTCAATTCATCTTGTAAGGGTGCATGAACATTTCAATGAATTACACTTAATAGCATTACTCGTTTAAATTCTTTCTTGCATTGCAGCATCTATGTAGTGCTTAGTACCCCTATGTGGGGTGCTGAAGCGCTTACTCACATGGATAACGATCTGCTCCATGTACAGTGTCTGATTGGAAGGATGTTGTTTTAATTTTGAACCTTAGTGGGAAGTGTTTTCACGTCGTACCTGATGAACACTGAGGTGTGGGCATTATATTATGGCGCACAGATCCAGGCTCTTTCCCCAGTCATTGCTTTATGAGCTGAGTCCACCTCCCGGTTCAGGCCCTCTGCTGCCCTAATCATTTCTGACACCATCAAAGAATGAAGCCCCTCGCATGGCTTACAATAGTCGCATATCAGGACCACTGACCCAGAAGACATCCTTTATGTCCCCAAACGCCAGGAAGACCTGACTCAGTGACCATGCATAATGACTGGAACAAGAGCGAATGGACTAAGAGTAATTGGATTGCTGATAAGTAACTGAACCTTTACCTCCTCGTCCACTTGCTCACTCCGATCATAACTATATGAGGAAGACCCAGGGGAGTTCCAAAGTGTGCGACCACAAAAACGCCATGTTCAAACCAAACCACGCACACAGCTGAGTGATGCTGCCGCTGTAGGACGTTTATTATAGTACAACAGAAACGGGAACTCACATCTTGCATAAATGATAGTATAGCAGAGTGAAGCCTAGTATCACGATTATAAGCCCCTTCACACTGGAGATGATAGTGCCTTCTAAATATGGAAAAAACAGCTTATGGCAGCCCTATAAATTGTCATCAGAGATGTGCCCTGAAATTCCACCCAGGAAACTGACATGTCCATTGTGGAACATCTTGTGCTCACAACAGTTGAGGGATATTCCTTGACCTCATAACGTGCTAGCCTAAGCAGCTAGACCTATTGATTCAAACTGCCGGTGGATGGCTTCATCCCCTTTAATACTAGTCTATTGTTCAAGAATAGGACATCATTCTGGTAGATTGAAGCCATTTTGGCCAAATACACCATCTGTGTCTGACGGGCTTACATAGGATGCAACAGGACTTTTTGAGGGGAAAAGAGAGCAATAACTAATAGAAAATTAAGCCATCTTGTGGATGTCCCAACCCCAGAATCAGCTGATCAGGAAACATAAGAAGGAAGGGAAGTCTGCAGAAAAGGTAAGCCTTCCCCAGATATTATGGCTGAAGAATAGTCACCAAGAAAGATTCCTAGAAGGAAGATTAATGATGCAGGAAAGAGCGAAGGCTAGGCTATCTTGGAGATCTGAATTGTGATAGCAAGTGCCTGTGGTAAACCTTTGTTTTGCAGGGACGGAGTTAAGTACCCAAGAGGAGAACAATGAGATGGAAATAAACCCTCTTGCTGTGTCATTGTCAGATGGACCAGACCAAGTGGGGCCATTCCAGCACAATCAGATTCACTGATGCCCGTTCCCTCCCAACCTGAGTCAGCACCTCGGTGATAAATGGAAATTGGGGAAAGCCAAGAAAAGAACATCTGGTCATGAGCCACACAGAGCACCAATCCTCCAGTCTCCCCACACACACAGAACTGAGGCATAAAACTGAGGCACAAGATCATTCCCCTGTTCCACATACAGATCCAAAAGGGACGCCCACTTATAGCATGTTGTTCAGAACATTATCACATCAAGAAATGTGTCTTGGGAGGCAGGAAATGTACAGCGAAGTCTGTTTGCATCCCCATTCTTCATGCTCAACACTCAGCTGACTGTAAAATACATAAAACGTAACAATTGTATTGTCTGTCCTGAACAGACCCATACAAAATATGACCAAGTGACAACACCCATTAGTGCAACTGTATAATACATAAACTGTAATAATCTTCTTGTGTGTTCTGACCAGAACCATAGAAAATGTGACCAGAGGATAAAGCCTGTTAGAGCCAGCCTGGTCGCTTCCCATTCCTTTCAGTTTGATGAATAAGTCCTGGTCAGAAGGAGGCAGTGTGCCTGCAATTCCTGGCCTCCAACGTAGCTCCAAAACAATGTGTAGTATCCTACTAATGTTCTTGCTATGCCTTTTACATCCCCTGCTCAGCCAGTGTGTTTGTGTGTGTGCTCACGGAATGCTGGAGTGATGATGCGTTTGGAATGTTGGGTGCCTTAGAGGTTGGAAGTGACAGTTGAAATTGGCTGAGCAGAATGCAGGCTGCTCCTGGTGGAGCTGCTTCACAGATCTTTACTACCTGCTCTACAGAACTTACTACCTGTTGTACATGTAATTATTGTCAATAAAGTTATCCTGTATTTCATCCTTCCTGCGTGGACCTTTATTACTACATTTATTTGCCGACGAGGGTGTTGTGTTTTTCTCTTTTTCGTTCAAGAGGAGATCACTCCTTTTCTTCTTCATCTGTCTGGGTGCCAGTCTTGTGTCCAGTTCGCGTCGTGCCGCGTCTTTCCTTCCTTACTTGCCTACCTGGCCAGTGTGTGTGTTTGGAGGTAGTCTTTGGCGCGACCATGTCTTTCTGCTCCTCGTTGTTTCTTTTGCATGTTTACTGTTTTGTTCTCTTTTGTTATTCATTGTTGCAGAGTAGGGGTCATTTCTATTTGTCTTTACTTACCCATTGCTTCCACTTAGTTTTGCTCCCACCTTGTCTTCGCTCACTC
The DNA here is from genome assembly GCF_964263255.1 of Lissotriton vulgaris. Taxonomy (NCBI): domain Eukaryota; kingdom Metazoa; phylum Chordata; class Amphibia; order Caudata; family Salamandridae; genus Lissotriton; species Lissotriton vulgaris. The sequence continues at coordinate 61,101 of NW_028241886.1, forward strand.
CTTTCTGTCGTCTTCTTGACCTTACTTTCTTTGTTGCATTCGCATATTCCTGTCTGCACTGGGTTGTTTACTGTTACATCTCTTTTAGGTATAGGACCTTTGCTTCCATTTTGTAAGAAAGGTGGATATGTAGTATCCTACTCATGTTCTTGTTATGCCTCTTACAGCCCCTGCTCAGCCAGTGTGTTTGTGTGTGTGCTCACAGAATGTTGGAGTGATGATATGTTTGGAAAGTTGGGTGCCTGAGAGGTTGGAAGTGACAGTTGAGAATGGGCTGAGCAGCATGCAGGCTGCTCCTGGTGGGGCTGCTTCACTGAGCTTTACTACTTGCTCTACAGAACTTACTACCTGCTGTACATGTAACTATCTTCAATAAAGTTATCCTGCATTTCATCCTTCCTGCGTGGACCTTCATTACTACACAATAGCCGTGGCATCCATGGTCAGAATGACTGAAAGTGGCAGAAGTGGAACCCCATACTTGAGAAGCTGCATGTTCATTCACCAATGGAGCACTTACCTGCAGGTAAAATCTTAATCTAGCACTTGATGTTCACACCGAGAGTACTGTTGAAGATGACTCAGGACACTTCTAGTTAGGTTACAGGTAGTTTTATTGTAGAGCACAGTTGAACGCACATCTCGCCAGCTGACCAGACCCTCAACTGACAAGAGTGGAATACTCACAGGTATTCTCAAAGGTTAGGGAAGTGGAAACACAAAGAAAGACCAAATTACAGCAGGTGGCCATGTTGAGAGAAGCACACTATACAACACATCTTCCTCATTTACAGAGAAAAAGGAAATAAAGAAACAAAACATAAAATTAACCTTAATGCATGGAAGACAACAACAATAATCATTAAGACAGATAGGAGGTCTACAACGGCTTGAACTTTTTAGTTCGCGAAGACAAAGGAGCGTTTCAGGGTAAAGAGTGAAAGGTGAAGTGAAGGACATCACCAAAACAACTGAAAGGTATCACCACCACCTACTCCCCTTAAACTGACAAAAAACAGGAAGAGACAGTCTACTTTCTCCAATCTGTCTTTGTCCAGCAAAAACAGGAAGAGACAGTCCACTTTCTTCAAACTGTTTCTGTCCACCACTGCTTTCTACTCCAAGTTGAAGATGAACAGTTCAACAGATGCCACCATGCTTTAGATTACCAATATCTGGATTTAATGTTCCCGAAGAAATGATATAAGCCAGTTCTTTCTCTGTCCTTTTTTTGGACTAGCTGACCCAGTTGTGATTCTCTTTCTCTGGTTCTGAACTTCTTTCTCTGGTTCTCGACTTCTTTTTCCAGTTACGGGCCTCTTTCTCTGGTTCTGGACCATTTTTTAAGCCTGGGCACTCTGTCCTAGTTTTTTGGACCATCTGTCCCGGTTCTGGTTCTGGGACCTTTGTCGCCATTGTGGGCTCTCTGTACCAGCTCTCCATCGTGGTTCTGGGACCTTTGCCCCCTCATGGTACTGGTTGGAACCTTTGTCCCCTCTTGCTACTGGTTCTGGGACCTTTGTCCCCGGAGCCACCAGCATTTTTTTTAACTACATCTACTGCATTTGAATTGTCTTCTTTTGTTACTTCTGCAGCCATCTCAACGCTGTTCCAGTTCAGGGCTCACTCTGGAAACTGGTTTCTCTGAAGACTTTGTCCCGGTTAATTTTCTCTGGTACTGTCCTGATTCTGGGCCCACTCTAAACTCTAGCTCATCCCATCCTCACCGCCAAATTGTTGAAGATGACTCAGGACACTTCTAGTTAGGTTACAGGTAGTTTTATTGTAGAGCACAGTTGAATGCACACCTCACCAGCTGATCAGACCATCAACTGACAAGATTGAAAATCTCACATACAAACTAGAATATTCACAGTTATTCTCAAAGGCTAGGGAAGTGGAAACACACATAAAATCCAAATGACAGCAGGTTGCCATGTTGAGAGAAGCACAATATACAACAAGTACATTCCTCACCAACAATCTAAGATGAACCCTGGCTATAGCACCACTAACATATCTCTCTACATCTGTAACCAAGAATGAACTCTGGACGTTTCATGGCACAGGATGCACAATGCATGGGCCTGGAGTTTCTGAACTGTGTGGTACTGAACTACAATCCTTCCATAGTCTCAATAGAAACTTGCATCAATGACCTTTACATTTTCACAGACTCCAACAGGTGGTTCTTCAAGTTGACCAGGAACCCAGATTTTTGATGTACAGGCTGGGCCTTGCTCATTTTCATGACTGCCCTGTCCCTGGATGGGAAATGGAAAAGCCAAGCCACGTAAGGATGCAGGAGAATTCCCAGCTCATGAAGCTGATCCACTAAATGGAGCCAGAACTTTGGGAGAGACTCCAGGAGCAGACTTGAGGCCCAATGGCAGGTCACAGAAGTGGGATTGCTGACCTAGGACTGCGAACCTCAGGAATCCCAGGTAGCAGAAACACACAAGGATGAGGAGGTACATGTTAAGGAGATCCAGGATCAAAAGGAACTCACAGTGGCGTGATATTAGCAACTGCAGTCCCAGTGGTGCGGAGGAGCACCTCAGCATCAGGGGGCCCCTTCCAGTACTGTGTACATGTAGTGGGCCCCTGGCTTGAGAGATCCTGACTGGGTCTGGGGGGCCCCTCCATGTACGTTGCAGGGGGGCCCGTCAAGTTTTTTTACGCCACTGTATCAAAGCGGCACATATTCTAGTAATATGTTGTTTTTCAAAAATAGAGACCAAATTAATTGTTATGTATACAAAAAACATTTCAGTGCAATTCTTAAATAAAAATTAATAAATACCTTATCATTAATGCAAAAAAATATTTACAATGTCTGTTCTTAGCAACCAACCACAGTAAAAATACATATTGGGCAAGTGCCCTATGCAGTAGCCCATAGAATAGAACAAGATGAAACCTGCATTTTAAATGTTTATGTTTAGTTGATCTAATTAATTATATATATATATTTATATATATATATATATATATATATATATATATATATATATTACCTACTGGCGGTCGCCAGTAGGTAGTTATAGTTAGTACCTATTATTTGGTGTAAATCCGTTCAGTAGTTCCTGAGGAAATGGCAGTTAAAAGCATTTATATATCTATGGGCGCGGTGAATCCGCGTAGCTATCCGCGTACGCTAAGCGCAGCCTAAGCACTCCCTGCCGTGCACGAGCTGTATTTTATTTGGCTGTCAACACTCCAAATCAGGAAGTGTTGCCAGCCATCTTGTGCCTCGGTAGAACAGAGGCACAAGAAACCCCCCTAAAAACACTGCAAAACGTGAAAAGGGGGCAGGGTAGACACACCCTGACCCCCTAGGCCTGCTATGGGGGTCCCCCAACTTAAAACGTGCCACGGGGCCCGTTTGCACAGTGGTGAAGCTGGGGGGCACCTGAGGTGATAAGTGTGCAAACACGCCCTGTGGCGCGTTTTAAGTTGGGGAATTAATTCCTTATCAATCCAGAGGTCCCCTGGGGGCCAACTAGCCCACCAGGTACCTTCACTAGGTGCCACGGAGCTGCGTTTCAGAGTGTTGTAAAAAGTGGCGTGGCCTCTGAACACCTCTCTGCAACGCAGCTCCCTGGCGCCTACTGGAGGTGCCTGGTGGGCTTGTTGTCCGCCAGGGGACCTCAGGATTCAAGGGGACTTAATCCCCCAACTTAAAACACGCAACGGGGTGCATTTGCACAGTACAGAAGGTAGAGGGTGCGGCCTAAGGTGATATGTGTGCAAACACGCCGTGTGGCGTGTTTTAAGTTGGGGAAGTAATTCCTCTTCAATTCAGAGGTCCCCTAGGGACCAACTAGTCCACCAGGTACCTCCAGTAAGCGCCATGGAGCTGTGTTGCAGAGTGTTGTAAAAAGGGGTGTGGCCCCTGAATACTTCTCTGCAACGCAGCTTGCTGGCGCATACCAGTGGTAACTGGTGGGCAAGTTGGCCCCCAGGGGACCGCAGGATTGAAGAGGAATTAATTCCCCAACTTAAAACGCACCGCAGGGCGTGTTTGCACACATGTCACCTCAGGGCCCACCCTCTTCGTTCACCATTGCACAAATATTCCTCTAAAATCAGCCGAACTGCGAATTCCAATTTACTCACTTATTATCAGGAGAAAACCCAGTGCTGCATCTTTTAGCCCAGCACTGACCCTGAAAAGTAATTCTAAGCGTACTTACCAGTAACTTGTATTTCCTTCCATAGGAATCCATTGTGTGGTTTTCAGCAGAAAAGTTTCTAAGTGTCGATTTTGGAAACTTACAAATATTCCTATAAAATCAGCAGAACTACGAATTCCGATTTACTCACCTGTTATCAGGAGTGACCTCAGTGCTGCTTCTTTGAGCCCAGTACTGATCCTGAAAAGTAATTCTAACCGTACTTACCAGTAACTTGTATTTCCTTCCATAGGAATCCATTGTGTGGTTTTCACCAGAAAGTGTCAATTTTCACAAATTAAAAATATTCCTTAAAATTGACTGCATGACTTAAACGCATTCTTTCGACTGTTTACAGGAGATGCACCCGTGTTGGATCTAGGATCCACCACTTAGTAAGAAAGAGTAACATTAACACTACTTACCTGATAAGTGAATTTCCTCCCATAGGATACATTGGTGATTCTATGTGAAAAAGTTTCTAAGTGTCAACTTTTAAAATACAATACTATTCCTTTAAAATCACTACTGTAACCAAAACATTTTTACTCAACTGTTTACAGGAGATGTCCCAGGACTAAATCTAGGATCCAGTCCTGTGGTTAGAAAAGTAATCCAAAAAGTAACTATTTGCATTTAACTAGAAATTCCCATTGAGCTCAATGTTGCGTTGTGTCTGAAATTGTGTTGCGCATTACAACAACTGAAACCACTGTACTTAAAAGTCTATTGCCTATTTGCAAAGTATTTAAACTAAAGTAATTCATTCTGAGAAAGTATATTTTTTAATGTAATGTATAATGTAACTGTAATGTAATTTAAAAAATAAAATATCTAAAAATAAATTGTTTAAAAAAATGTTGTGAATTAGTGTAAAAACAAATAACAATTAATATATTTAAAAATCGTCATTTACAAAACCTTTGAAATTCACTGAAAAAACCATAGGTTTCAGACATGTTATAGTTAGCAATTAGCATTTAAAAAACCTTTGAAATTCACTGAAAAAACCATAGGTTTCACACCAGTTATAGTTAGGAATTAGCATTTAAAAAACCTTAGAAATTCACTGAAAAAACCATAGGTTTTAGGGGTGTTATAGTTAGCAGGACATTTCTTGTGTACAAAACCATTGAAATTCCTCCGTTATAGTTAGTTCTACTAACTATAACTCGCGCGCCCGCAATCCACTGCTGATGATGTCATATATTACATCATTCATGTGTTCAGTGATGTCATCAGTGATGTCACTGACCATGTCATGAATGATGTAATATGTGACATCATCAGCAGTGGATTGCGGGTGCGCGAAATATAGTTAGTACAACTAACTATTTAGGAGCAATTTCAATGGTTTTTTAAATGCTAATTCCTAACTATATAAGGCCTGAAACCTATGGTTTTTTAAGTAAATTTGCAAGGTTTTTAAAATGTTAATTCCTAACTATAAAAGGCCTGAAACCTATGGTTTTTTGAATGAATTTGCAAGGTTTTTTAAATGCTAATTCCTAACTATAATACTATATAAGGCCTGAAACCTATGGTTTTTTAAGTGAATTTGCAAGGTTTTTTAAATGCTAATTCCTAACTATAATACTATATAAGGCATGAAACCTATGGTTTTTCAAGTGAATTTGCAAGGTTTTTTAAATGCTAATTCCTAACTATATAAGGCCTGAAACCTATGGTTTTTTCTGTGAATTTGCAAGGTTTTTAAATGCTAATTCCTAACTATATCAGGCGTGAAACCTATATTTTTTTTCAATAAATTTCAAAGGTTTAGTAAATGGTAATTCTATTAGCGGATAACGTTTATATATGTTATTATCCTTCTGGGACCACCTGAGCAGCCATCTTGTTTCTCAGGAGAAGTGAGGCACAAGAGAGCACAAAACAAGAGTGGAAAATGCGAAAAGGGGCAGGGTAGAGACCCCCTGACCCCCTAGCCCTTCTCAGGTGGTCCCAGAAGGACCACCAAGGGCAAAAAGATTATTATTTTTTTAAATCGCAGGGTACGCACACGGTACGCATACGATGTGCGTCCCCCTCGATTTTTCGAATTTTTTAAATTAATTTTTTTGCCCTTGGGGGTCCTTCTGGGACCCTCTGAGAAGGGCTAGAGGGTTGGTGGTCTCTACCTTGCCCCCTTTTCGTGTTTTCCACTCTTGTTTTGGGCTCTCTTGTGCCTCAGTTCTCCAGAAAAAAAAGATGGTGGCCAACACTTCCTGGTTTGGACAGTTTGGAATGTTGACAATCGACTGCCAGCCAATCAGAAACTCGCTCGCGTACGTAAGGGTACGCGTACGGTGCGCGTACGGTGAGCGTATATAGATATATCATTTGCTGAAATTCAATTTTCTCAACAACTACTGGAGGGATTTTCACCAAATTTAGAAAAGGCACTACTGCATACCTGTCCCTAGCATTTTGCCAAGTTTGGTGTAATTCCGTTCAGCCGTTCGGGCTGTAGCCGTGTCTAAAGGTCCCATAGAAAATGCCATTTGATAAATTTGAAATTCAATTATCTCAAGAACTACTGGAGGGATTTTCACCAAACATAGCAAAGGCACATGTGCATACCAGGCCCTACCATTTTGCCAAGTTTGGTGTAATTCCATTCAGCCGTTCGGGCTGTAGCCGTGTCTAAATGTCCCTATGGAAATTAACAAGGGGAAAACACGTTTTGGGACACCCCTTTCGGCCCCCGCTTGACAAATCCCCCCCGAAACTTTCAGGGAAGGAGCGGAGCGGAGCTGGCCAAAATTCTGGAAAATTACACGCAGATTCCTCAATCTGCGCCAAAGTTATTCCCAATAGAATGTTGAGCGCATATACATATATAATTTGCTCAAATTCAATTTTCTCAACAACTACTGGAGGGATTTTCACCAAATATAGAAAAGGCACTACTGCATACCTGTCCCTAGCATTTTGCCAAGTTTGGTGTAATTCCGTTCAGCCGTTCGGGCTGTAGCCGTGTCTAAAGGTCCCATAGAAAATGCCATTTGATAAATTTCAAATTCAATTATCTCAAGAACTACTGGAGGGATTTTCACCAAACATAGCAAAGGCACATGTGCATACCAGGACCTACCATTTTGCCAAGTTTGGTGTAATTCCATTCAGCTGTTCGGGCTGTAGCCGTGTCTAAATGTCCCTATGGAAATTAACAAGGGGAAAACACGTTTTGGGACACCCCTTTCGGCCCCGCTTGACAAATCCCCCCGAAACTTTCAGGGAAGGAGCGGAGCGGAGCTGGCCAAAATTCTGGAAAATTACACGCAGATTCCTCAATCTGCGCCAAAGTTATTCCCAATAGAATGTTGAGCGCATATACATATATAATTTGCACAAATTCAATTTTCTCAACAACTACTGGAGGGATTTTCATGAAATAAAGAAAAGGCACTACTGCATACCTGTCCCTACCATTTTTCCAAGTTTGGTGTAATTCTGTTCAGCCGTTCGGGCTGTAGCCGTGTCTAAAGGTCCCATAGAAAATGCCATTTGAAAAATTTCAAATTCAATTTTCTCAAAAACTGCTGGAGGGATTTACACCAAACATACAAAAGGCACTGCTGCATATCAGTCCCTACCATTTTGCCAAATCTGGTGTAATTCTGTTCTGCCGTTCGAGCTATAGCCTTGTCAGAATGTCCCTATGGAAATTAACATGGGGAAAACATGTTTTGGGACCCCCCTTTTTTCTCGGACCGCGCTTGACGAATCCCCCCAAAAATTTCAGGGAAGGAGCGGAGCGCAGCGAGGCAAATTCAAAGAAAATTGCAGGCAGATCCCTCAATCGGTGCCAAAGTTATTCCCAATAGAATGTTCAGAATTTCCTATGGTGACTAGGTCCTAACTATATATACCTACTGGCGACCGCCAGTAAGTAATATATATATATATATATATATATATATATATATATATATATATATATATATATGTATGTGTTTATATTAATATATATATATATATGTATATATATTACCTACAGGCGGTCGCCAGTAAGTAGTTATAGTTAGGATTATTTTCAATAGGGAAATCGCAACATTCTATTGGGAATAACTTTGGTGCCGGTTGAGGAATCTTCCTCAAATTTGCCTCGCGGCGCTCCGGTCCTTGCCTCAAAGTTTGGGGGGGGGATTCGTCAAGCGGGGGCCGAGAAAAAAGGGGGGTCCCAAAACGTGTTTTCCCCATGTTAATTTCCATAGGGCGGTCAACCTCACTTTTAGCCCGAAATGGATTTCCACGAAACTTGGCAAAATTGTAGGGACTGGTAGCCCGATGTGCCTTTGCTATGTCTCAAGATATGTGCTCCAGTGGATTTTGAGTAATTTAGGTTAAAAAAAAATATATATCTATAAGCGCGTCGCGGTACGCGCACCGGGGTGCGAACCAGCGCGCTACGCGAGTTCGTGCGCGGAAAGCTGATTGGCTCTTGGGTGTCTGTCAACATTCCAAACAGTCCAGAGCGGCCGCCATCTTGTGTCTCGGTAGGATCGAGACACAAGAGGTGGCAACAAAAAAGAGGGGAATGACCAAAAGGGGGCAGGATAGAGCCCCCCTGACCCCCTAGGTTTGATGTGGGGGCCATAAAAGGGCCCCGCGGGGCAAAAACATTTTTTTTTTTCCGATATGCGCGGGGGACGCTCGGTACGTGCACCGGGGAGCAAACCGGGGAGCGTACCGGGGGGAAAAAGAATGACAGAGTTTTTTAAAAATGAAGCCTTTTTTTATAAATTGGAGGTAGTTCTGAAAAGAACTGTTTTTTTTCTTCTTTTTGTTGTTTTATATTTTTTTTAATGTTTTTTTGAACATTTTGTACTTTTTTTGGCTTTTATGAACTATTTTATATATTTTTTTTGGGGGGGAGAAACAAAAAGGAATTGAAAACGGCTCAACCGGAGCAAAAAAAAAAACAGGAAAAAATTATGGATTTTTGGGGCATTTGTGGTTGTCACCAGCATGGTTGATGAGCTTTATGCTTTGCTCACCATAGGTGATGGTTTTCCCACAAAAAATACAAGTGATCTTGTATTTCCCAAACTGGGGTTGAATGTTTGGGACCATCTCTCTTGTCTCTGGTCCCGATGGAGTGGGTCGGTTTCTTTTTGAGGTGCTGGGTGAAGATTGGGGAGGGTTACTGGCCAGTTCTCTCACCTCTGCCGCAGCATAGTTGTTGGGATGCTTGCGCTGCATGTGGCGAATCATGGTGTTATTGCCAAATGAGTATTTTTTGTTAGGGTTCCCCCTTGAAAGTTCCATTTTACAGATTAGGCAAGTCACCTTTGGCGCATTCACCTTTATTTGGCCACTTGGGATGGAAAAAAACTCCCATACAATGTGTGGCTTTGGCCTATATGGGGTATTGTCTTCTGACAGGAATGTCCTCCTCCCCTCCTCTTCCTCCTCCTCCTCTTCCTCTTCTTCATCTCCACCAGTGTGGTGGTCCTCTTGGTGGTGGTGGTGGTGGTGGCTGAGATGCTCCTGCTGCTGCTGCTACTGAAGCCATTTTTCAGTCCAAAAAAGTACAGAGAGGTCTTTCAACAGGTCTTCTTCACTCAAAGTACAAAGTGAGAATGAGGAAAAAAGGTGGGGGCTTTTATCATTAGGAAAAAAAAACTGTCCTGAACCAATGAAAAGTGTTAATTTCAGGTCACATGACCAGGGCTTTCATCATTTGGAAACCAAAACTGCCCTGCACCAATAAAAAGTATTATTTTTAGGTCATGACCCGACGCGCTTACGCTAAGCGCCCCCGGGCGCGCCCAGGGGCGTGTCGCGTAAGCGCGTCAGATGCTTACGTTGCGCGATTGTATGCGCTCGAGTGCTTCCGGGTGCGTTTACGCCATGCGTATCACGCGGACGCGGCTACGCGATACGTCACAATGATGTTTTCGTTCGCGGAAAAAGCTCTAACGGGACGCTCACCGGTACGCGCCCTGGGCCGCGCCGCAAGACTGCACTTTCCGGTGCGCTCACCGGGACGCGCACCGGGAGCGCTCCAGGGCAAAAAAAAAAAAAAAACCATGAACAATGTACATAAAAAAATAGTATTACATAAATATACATTATAGGATTCATTATAAACAATATTACATTTCATAGATATAGAAATTTGCTATTAAAAAACCTATGAAATTCACTGAAAAAACCATAGGTTTCACACCAGTTATAGTTAGGAATTAGCATTTAAAAAACCTTTGAAATTCACTGAAAAAAACATAGGTTTCACACCAGTTATAGTTAGGAATTAGCATTTAAAAAACCTATTAAATTCACTGAAAAACCCATAGGTTTCACACCAGTTATAGTTAGCTGGAAATTTTACTGACATAAAACCATTGAAATTCCCACGTTATAGTTAGTTGGACTCACTATAACTTGCGCGCCTGCAATGCACTGCTGATGACTTCACATATTACATCACTCATGACATGGTCAGTGACATCACTCATGACATCACTGATGACACCATCCTTGTGACAGAGTGACAGACCTCCTTTCAGTGTAATGTAACCCTTGAAGCACATGTTCAAAAATAGAGATACCCATACCAGTTACAACAACCAATTCAGTAATACCACAATCTATATACACATCCAATCATTCACCAACAGTTCTATATAGTCACTCATACATATATTCACTCATCATATGTAGTGAAACACCTATACATCCTGTTACACACCGACAGTCATCCAAAAGTTACTCACACACATAATCACACATGCAAATAAACTATTGAACATCAATTTATTTGCATATACAGCTATACACACACTACCACCTTACTTCTAAGGAAACTTACACATACTTAATCTCTTAAACAATCACTTATAGAAACACATACTTATTTAAACAGGAACTCTTACAATCTCTCACTCTCACACATACTGACTTATATACATCAATACTCACATATACTAGAATAAAACATATTTAGTTACTAATAAAGACACTAGTGAGACAGTCATTCACTCACTAACACACACTTATACACACTCATCCACCCTTACAATCCAACACATATGCTGTCTTCAAAACACATACAAACAGTGAGCCAGTCATTGATGCATCTATGTGCTAAGTAATACCCCCACCAAACCATACAGACACTCATACTGATACTAAAAAACACATCTAATAACCCATATACACACACATGTAGCTACTCACCAACCCATGCAGTCACTTATACACAAAGTGAAACACTGATCCATATATTTAAATATTTAAAAATTACTCGCTAATATATGTATTCACTAAGATACAATTAATAAGCCAGTTAACCAATCAATTTTTTTTTTTAAAAACATCCATTTACACACTTATTAAAACATTTATTCTTCCATCGACCTTTACATGTACATATATAAAACATATTTATTTTTCAGAAAGACACATTCACTGGATGGTGTCATGAGTGATGTCATGAGTGATGTCACTGACCATGTCATGAGTGATGTAATATGTGACGTCATCAGCAGTGCATTGCAGGCGTGCAAGTTATAGTGATATCCTGACCAGCTGGAGGAGTGCGTCTCTTTTGCAGGGCAATCTTGGTGGAATACTTACACACGGCAGGTCCAGCCATGGGAGGTCGCACCGCCTTTGGAAACAGCGGGGGAATCGTCAGACTCGAACCTATCGGGACAAGGACGGCGCAGCTGGTGCAAGAAATAGGGAGCATGCATTCAGCTCTGGGGCCCACTGGAGGGCTGGTATTTGGTCCAAAAACTATTGAAAAGGCACACAACCACTGGAGGTGTATAATGGGCACTAATTAGGAACCACAAGTTCCAGCGTGCATTGCAATTTGACTTTACCAGAAGTGCGTCTCTTTTGCAGGGCAATCTTGGTGGAATATATATATATATATATATATATATATATATATATATCGGGTTGAAGGCGGCTTCCAACAGTCGAGGCGGGGTCCGTAAAGGCGAAAGCAACCAGAAACTTCCGCATTGGATATGGAACAATTTCTGTTTCCCAGGTTGAAACCACAGAAAATACCGACCACCACACGGCTTGCAGAGTGTTACAGCAAACGTTTATTATCCATTTTGCAGTTCAGGTAGGCATGACGCGTTTCGGGCAGGAACTGCCCTTGATCACATGGCGGACATGCAGTAGTGTTCACTTTAAATAGAGCACACACTCATTTTTTTCTTTTCATGATGACACCACGTGTTCTAGTAGTAAACATAGAAAATAAACTTCTAATGTGGGGTGTTTTACATGTGCACAAAAATTGGTAGCTTTGCGAGGACGGCTTTAAACCCTTAGCAGCATATTTTACAGAGCACATAAAAAGAAATTTTCAATTTTGTTCAAGTAACAACGAACATTTATGACCGCATGAATGCGTTTTGGTTTGTGCAAATTGAGCTAGCAGCATGATGTTATAAAAACAGTACAACTAGAGAAAATATATATACACACATACAGCAATTCAATACATGACATCACTGCACCAAATAAATAACATATAAATATGTTAAAATTGTATAAAAGACCATATATAAAAAAAGTCAATTAATTATAATTATATTGCATCAATAAATAAATATTATGCTTAAAATAATTGTGCAAATGGCAATATGTTTTACCTCCACGGAAATAGCTATAGTATTAGTGTAACTAGCTGTGATTTTTTACTCAAGCTGTCTCACTGAAATGTAATGCCCTAATGTTACGTTGCATTATATATGAACATACTTCATTTAAAGTGCTAGTGCTGAACTAATTAAGGATGGATAGTGACACTATCCTTTAGCCCCTAATGCATCCTAGGAAGATTAGACGACCTGGTGTTGCAAAAACGCCATCCCATTTATAAAGTGCTAAGTGATATAAGTGCAACCAAAAAAATGTAGGAGGTTTAAAAATAGTGATGATGGAGAGAGATAAAATTACAGGTTCAACATAAGAAGCTCATGGACACTCATCAAATTGTCATCAAATCACCTATTTTAGCTGTTAATAGTTACTGGTAAGGGATGGCCACAAATAACGCGACCGACAGAATACAGAGATGGGGTACTGGACAGAATACAATAGGTCGAATTATAGAAAGGTATGCATATCCTCCCTATCATTAAGGCCGTTAGGATGCTTGCTGTTGAGATTAAGAATGTATCTTGTCTCTAACTGCCTTAAAGCCTTGTCCCTGTCCCCACCTCGCTTTAGTAACGGTGCCTGATCAATTACAAAATAAGTAAGACAATTCACGTCTTTATTGTGACTTATTTTAAAATGTCTGGCTACCGGGTAAGCCGGGTCACTATTGATGATGGCACGAATGTGCTGCAGGATGCGCATATATACAGGATTTTTCGTACTGCCTACATAGCGTAGGCCGCATGTGCAAGTGAGAACGTATATGGCGTACTCAGTGCGGCAGTCATATTTACCCCTAATAGATAATTCTTTAGTTTTAAATGGGGTCCTATATGTGGCAGTGTTGGCTCCAAAGTTACATGCCCTACAAGTTGCACATTTGCGAAAACCGTTGCTTGTGGGCATCCACGTTTGAATACTGGTAGACCCAGTAGGAATCTCTTTAGATAAGAGATTGGCCATATTTTTGGATTTTCTGAATGTCACGCTAGGGTGTTCTGGTAACGTGGTTTTCAGAAAAGGGTCAGTTAAAACTATGGGCCAATTTTTATTCATGATGTTACGTATTTTGCGTTCCTGTCTACAATAAGTGGTGATAAGTCTAGGTGAACTGTTCTCATCTGCTGTACAGGTGTCTGGCTCATTGGTGCTCGGTAACAAGACAGTTCTAGGTCTTTCGTTCGTTTCAGCCATGGCTTTGTTAAGAATTTCTTCACTGTACCCTCTCTGTCGCATACGTTCTAAACATGATTGACTACAGACATCGAATTGCTCCGACGTGCTGCAAATGCGTTTAAGACGTAACAATTCCCCGTAGGGTATGCTAGCTATTAAGTGACGCGGGTGCGCACTCGATGCATGTAATATTGCATTTCCAGCAGATGGTTTTCTGTATGCTGTGGTAGTCAGTGTCTCATCAGTTACCTGTACCTGGACATCCAAAAATTCTAGCATAGTGGCACTTATGTTTGAAGTGAAATGTAGGTTAAACTCATTAATGTTCAACAAGTCAACAAACTCCTGTGCACTTTGCATATTGCCCTTCCAAATAACAAAAACGTCGTCTATATAACGAAGCCATGAAATGACATTATTTTCAAACATAACCTTGTGTTCGTTCATGAGGACCTGCTTTTCCCAAAACCCCACATGCAAACACGCGTAGCTTGGAGAAAAGCAGGCCCCCATGGCCACCCCCTGCTTCTGTCTGTACACATTCTTTTCGAATGAAAAGTAATTATTATTCAAGCACCATGAGATGAGAGACATTAACATCTTATTATGCATAGCATATTCAGCAGGACGTGTATTCAGAAAATGTTCAACACCACGTAGACCACATTCGTGTCGTATGCTGGTATAAAGAGACTCTATATCTAGAGTTAGTAAAATCCATTCCTTTGACCAAGCTATGTTGCTAAGGTGCCGTAAAAAATCACCAGTGTCTTTCAGGTAAGAGGGCATAGTTTTTACCAAGTCCTGCAAATAGAAGTCAATATATGAGCCTACATTTTCAGTCATGCTTCCTATCGCCGAAATTATAGGGCGTCCAGGAACTGGGGTAGTGTTCTTATGAATTTTTGGTAACAAATAAAGGAAGGGTAACCTTGGGTGAGTGTTAAACAAGAACTTATACTCCTCATTCGATATCAAACCCTCAGATTTCCATTTTGATAGTTCTTTCTTGATATTGTCCTTCGCTTTATTATATTTGCTCCAAGTTGTTGGTTCATGACACTCGTTGTTATTTAACTGTCTCTTGGCTTCTAAGTCATATTGTTGCTTGGGCCACAGGACAACATTGCCCCCTTTATCAGATTTTTTGACAATAACAGAAGCATCGTTGGCTAGCTTATCAATCAATTTATTTAGAGAAACTTGTTGTTGGTTATATGTGAACTTCCTGTTGCGGTCAATGGAACAGTTTAATTCTTTTATCTCCTCCACGATGCGGTCATGAAAGACGTCGATTGCGTCTCTCGGCATCAGTGGGATAAAGGTGGACTTAGGTTTGAAAGGGCTTTCCCCAGCACCTTTTTGCAATAAATTCAGTTCTCTTAATTTAGTTTGTGTTGGTGCTTGGGAACTCAATTCATCTTCATTATTCAAGCCATGTAATGCCCATAACGCTGGTATTTCTCCGACCTGCAAGCCAGAGGAGTTAGAGGCTTCCTGCTTGTTTTGCTTGTCTTCTCCTAGATTTTTTAGGGCATGAAACTTTTTGAGTTTTAATTTTCTGATGAATAGAAATAAATCTACACGCGTAGAAGAATAGTCAAAGTTAGTATTAGGGCAGAAGTTTAGACCTAAAGAAAGCAATTGTTCCTCAGCTTTTGTGAGAGTTATTGTGCTGAGGTTAACTACAGTGTTGTCATTTATTGTTTCTTTTTCCGCCAGTAGTTTTGCCTCTTTTTTGGCTTGCCTTTTGCGTTTTCTCCCGGCGGTTTTTCTGATGGTGTTCCGCCTTCGTCGGCTTGTTTTCTTTCCTTTCTCGGTCTCAAGGTTTTCAGGCGATCCTGCACTAAAAAATCCACTTCTTCCCCTAGACCCGGAATAGTGTTTGCGGGTTCCATACTGCTTGAACTTGAACCAACTGAGCTTAAACTAGACTCACTTGTGAGAGATATTGTGTCTAATTCAGGTGAGTCCCCAGCCAATGCAGGTTGTTTAGCTTCCAAGATATTTGGTTTGGTTACCACTGTTCCTTTCATTTTACGGATATTTTCATACTTCTTAGCAAAAGTGTAGATCTGGCCTCTTTCATAATCCTCCAGGTCTCTGGCAAATTTATGTACTTTTCTATTTTTTATTTTTTCTTCATATTTTTTTAAACGTTCTTTAATTTCATTCATTTTTTTCGAAATCCAGTCCTGGTTTTCCATTTTGCTTAAATCATGTTCCATTTCTTCAATTTCTTTAGCGAGGGCTAAACGATCTATGTCAGCATACTTAATTAAAATCCTTATGAGATTCATTGATTGCTGTAAATTACTTTCCCCCCACTCGAGTAGCATTGCTGGATTAGGGTGCTCGAAGCTAGGAGCTAATAGTATGCGCAGACCCCGAGGGACCCGGTTTACTTCCACGTATTTAGTCAAGGATTTGCTCTCCCACCATTTAGTTAGCTCAGCTCGCATTTTTTTCTCCAAATTTTTCAACAACAAGTTAGAGTCTTTGTTAACATCTTCAGTGTTATCCTTTTGCGTGTTCTTGTTCGCATTTTTGCTTTTATTTTTAGCAACGTTGTCAAATAGCGCATCGGCTTCCTGTTCTCTCTCCCGTACTGCGTTGCTCAACATAATGCCTGTTTACTTAGTTTTGCTTGACTGCGGTAATTAATTGCCTGCACGTTTAAGTGCAACTTGGCGTTTTACATAAAAATGGAAACTTTCGCTGAATTACAGCAAGTGGTAGCCCCGTCTTGTGTATGCTTTTGGCAGGTTATTCACCGGAGACGAGGTCAAGCCTTCGCGGGTCCTCCGACTCAAGCGTCAGCGTCCTCGATTACCGGTTTTCTCTCTATCGCAGCTCACAAGGGGTTCAGCCAGCCTGTAGGTTTCCTTCCGGAGCAGCAGAGGTGTCGGGTTGAAGGCGGCTTCCAACAGTCGAGGCGGGGTCCGTAAATGCGAAAGCAACCAGAAACTTTCGCATTGGATATGGAACAATTTCTGTTTCCCAGGTTGAAACCACAGAAAATACCGACCACCACACGGCTTGCAGAGTGTTACAGCAAACGTTTATTATCCATTTTGCAGTTCAGGTAGGCATGACGCGTTTCGGGCAGGAACTGCCCTTGATCACATGGCGGACATGCAGTAGTGTTCACTTTAAATAGAGCACACACTCATTTTTTTCTTTTCATGATGACACCACGTGTTCTAGTAGTAAACATAGAAAATAAACTTCTAATGTGGGGTGTTTTACATGTGCACAAAAATTGGTAGCTTTGCGAGGACGGCTTTAAACCCTTAGCAGCATATTTTACAGAGCACATAAAAAGAAATTTTCAATTTTGTTCAAGTAACAACGAACATTTAAAACACCCCACATTAGAAGTTTATTTTCTATGTTTACTACTAGAACAAATGGATAATAAACGTTTGCTGTAAAACAGAAATTGTTCCATATATATATATATATATATATATATATATATATATATATATATATATATATATATATATATATATATATATATATATATATATATATATTTATTGGCATGCCTCAAAGGTGAGCCAAGTTAATAGACGTAAAAGGGCAGTCTTCTCGTCAATAGTGATAGACTTCAAATCAGCAGAACTATAGGGGTCTAAGGAAGGAGTGTAGCTATCAAGCTGACCCATTATGATGTGAGCAGGGTAACTGATTGGATTCTAACAATTGTTTTTTTGTGTGAAAAGAACATAATTCGTCACATAGTTCCAAAAGGGACTGGTAGCAATATTTCAAGCTGGGGTTAGGAAGGCTTTTTCAAATTATTTTCAAATGTTGAAAAACTCTTTCGAAGAGTTCTGAGCTGCTTCAGTTCTATAGGAGTAGTCAGCGGCTGTTTGTGCAGGCGGGAAGATGGGAAGTTGACAGACAATGGAATTGGGGAAATTAAATAAATAAATAATTCCATTGTCTGTCAACATCTCCACGCCCACCGAGTTTACCTGCATGGACCGCTGCTGGGAGTAGTATGCTGCAAGGATGGTGCGAACTACATGAGGGTAATGTTTTAAGGCCTTCTGTATATGCATTTGGTGGTGAGTTTGTAAATTTTCTCCAAAAGCTTTAAGTGGCTTCCATAGACTCTTGCCAACTTTCAGCTCCTCAGAAACCATAGATCTGAAGGAATTTGAAGATTAGAGCAGTGCAATTTATCTAAGGCTGAGAGAATCCAGCCATTGAAGGCTGGCACAGCTGATATTAGAGGATACATTTGGAGGAGCTTCTTGTAAGGCTTTAACAATGTTTTCCTGATTTGTCCAGGACCGGGGGGCTTTTTTGGGTATGCTGTGTTAGTCATGGTCCATAGCTTATGAAAAGGGATATCATAATGGTTTGCCCAGAGTAATGGGAAAGGGGTGTGATCATTGAATACTATAGACTGGTAAAGATGGAGCTGGGAGTATAGCTGGCTGATGTGTTGTGTCAGAGACTCTTTGTTCCAGGACTAAGATCCCAGTGAATTAATCAAAGCAGCTGAGTCAGGGTCCACATCATTTTTTGTTGCGATCTCATAGGATCAAGACATTTGCCTCTTTAAATACAACAGCTTCAGAAATTTTCTCATGGTCTGGGGCACACCTCGTTTTTGGACCTGGAGGCAGATATACATGAAGCCTCAAGTGAACACAAAGAAGGAATTGATTATAAAATAAACACGTCCCACTCAAGCACTTTCCACTCAAGAGATAGTTGTGGTCTACTAGCAAACAAGATAAAGAGGATTCATTTAAAAAGGCCAACTTTCCCCCTCTGATATGCGTTTGCAATCCATCTGTGTAATTGAGCAGCCTACAGGAATCGCTGCTGCTATACCAGGTGCCAGGGAGTCACAAAGCCAGGTTTTGGGGGAAAATTGAATACACGGGTTTTGTGACTCGATAAAATCAAAGCTATCTAGCGGATCTTCCCAGAGAAACCATACACTGATGAGAAAGCAGTGCAAAGCAGTAGAAGGAAAGTGTAAATTTTGCAACATAGTTGAAGGATGGAGTGGTGCACTGCCTGTGTCATTTTGAATTCAAGTGGATGATAAAAGTTCCAAAATTAATATTGAGGGAAGAAATAGATATATGCAGCTCTTACCTAAGGTGTTCAGAGCAAGTATCCCATTCAATGTATAGAGATAGCCCAACTGTAGGGTAAGACAACCATGGATTCTGGCACTGGTAGCAGGGCAAACACAGACAGGCTTGCCTTTGTCGAGCTCCTAGCAAAGATGTGCAGTTTCACCTATGGCCTAGCCCACCATTAATAGGTTAGTCATGGCTAAGGTGGGCCAAGATATCGCCCAATAAAAGCTAGACTGTTAGACCTGGCACCTTGGCGTGAGTCTCCCTTCCACTTTTTGCTGATGTGCCTCAGATGTTTTGCTGGTGTTCGATGCTCAGGGCACTGCGCCACGGCCGATCCGTGCCGCAGTGCAAGTGCTCCCAATGTAAAGAGTATGTGTAATTGATTTCCACAATTGGATTATTTGGTTTACTGTCAGTCCCTAGTAAAGTGCACGAGGCGTGCCGGGGCTTGTAGATACAAATGCCGCTAGTGGGCCTGCAGCGCTGGTTGCGCCACCCACAGAAGCGGCCTCGTAAGATATGTCTCGGGTCCGCCATTGCTGACCCCGCGTACAGTCCCGTACTGTCACGCTGACTGTGCACGTGCCCACACTTGCCAGTCCCAGAACCTTCCCTCACCTTCATATCAGTCACCCCTATGGTAGGCCTACGGTCAGGGTGCATTGTAAGCGTAAGGTAGGACAAGCCTCGAGTGTGGCCTGTCCTAGTAGTGAATTACCGCCTCTCTCGTTCTTCACTATTGAAGGGCTACCGGTTCTCTTAGGCCAGATGAGCTGTCAGAGCTATTACACGCTATAGTCCCGGCAGGCTCAGGGAACACGGTAGCAAGTCGAGTTTAGTATGCCTGAACTCAGAATAATAAAATACTTCCTGTAGTAAGGTTTATTTTAATATCCTGTGTTTGCAAATGCTACTTTTAGAAAGTTAGCCTTAGCTCGCCTAACTGTTCAGCCCGCCTCTGCCAGGATGTGTATCTGCTGTCTGGGTTTGTGTGAGTGACAGGGCTGGGAGATTCCCGGGGGATAGTTGGGTGCTCAGGAGGATGAATGAGATGCTTACACCAGGATGGGTGGGCGGAGTAGTCCTTGACTCTTAATAGGGTTGTGCTCCACCACCACAATGCTGGCTCCACCTCCTGCGGAGCATCTGATGTCTCTGCCCTGCACCCTGAAAGAAGACGGCAGCGTCCTGTCAAGAAAGTACTTCAGAACCGGGTTGAACCAGGCTCAGGCCCCCTGGCCTGCAAAGACAAAAGAAATGCAGTAAAAATATAGGAGCTCCGCTCCTTACAAATCAGATCCAGTTTTGACCACAACAAACCTCTGCCTGACCAAGAGAAGCTGAAGGACGGAAACCAGTCTGTATCCTGTAAGACTGGCCTGCAGTGGTGCCTTGCTGAGAACGGAGAGGAAAGGACCAGATAGGACTTTGTAGACTTGTGCCTGAAACGATCTCCAAGGGCTTGATCGAGAGCTTGTCACCTGAACGGAACCCCAGGACCATTGGGTTCTATCTGCTTGTGCCCGTTTGCTGTTGGGCCTCAGTTCTTATTCCCTCGCCAGAGTTGTGACTCGGGTGCCTTCGCCCTCTCCCAGGTCGTGACAGCTCGGAGCCTGGTCGCCCCGCCGTAGAGAGTACCGCTCATCCCTGAGCTGCTCTCCGCTTCAGTGCCGGGCCGCCTGCTCTCCTGTCACCTCGCCGCTTACGGAGCGAGCTTTGCACCTCTCATCTTCCCCAGCCGGAATCTGCACAGAGAGCATTTCATAGCCTTGGACGGTCCGTACATCATAACGTACCCGACTGTCTCGCTTTCTGCTCCTGCATACCAAGGCTCGTGCCGCACCTCAAGAAAGGCCTCCCGTACCGTGGTACCGGAAGCCTGGTGCTGCACCCGTCTGCCCGAGAACTTGACGCCCCTCACAGATCCACAAGTCAGACCCAGCGTGCTAAGAAGTAGTACGCCCCGTAGGCCTGAACGGCGCTTCGCCCCATGAGCGGCATCGATCCCGGATCGCTGCAACCCTCCACAGTCTAGCTCCTTCACCTTGCTCCTCAAGGGGGATTGAGCAGGACAGATCCTCTGGAGAACCGTCAGCCTAGTTCGGGGTCCGCCCTCACAAGTAGCCGCGCCTGAAACGCCTCGGACTTCCACCAGCAAGGTACACTTGAACTCCGTCTCGAGTTCATATCGGATCCAGGGTCCGCAACGTTCTTATTTCCCTGTCATCATACCTTGCTAAACAACGAACACTGAAAGACTAAGTTTGCCTATTGTAATCTGGTGACCTCAATTTACTAAACGTTATTCTGGTCTTGTGATAATCCTGCTTGAATCTATCTTTTATATAAAGTATACGTATTTTTGATACAACCATACGACTGGTGTCCATTTGTGGTGGGTCAGTGGGTTTACTGTGTGTGATCATGAATGCTTAACTTACTATCGCCCTGAGGATTAGCCTTGTCTGCTCGCGCCACACTACCTAGAGGGTGAGCAGGGGTTATTCAAAGAGTGGTTCCCTTGCCCTGACGTGGAGCTGAGGGTCCTTGCTTGTCACAAGTGCATACCTGTGCCAACCAGAGACCTCCGGTTCTAACATAGACCACTCACCTCGAGCACTAAATAGAAATAAATAAGAGGTAAAGGAAAAAGGTAAACTGGAACCGAGGTGCTCTGACATCAAATGGCAAGCTCTCTTGCTGCACACCTATTGGGACATTACGATTCATTGAATAAACTTGAAAAAGTAAACTATTAACTGAAAAGAAGTGTTGCCAGAGGGCTCATCCATCCCACCGTAGGGAGGGCAGAGAAGCTATCAGGTTTAACAGGAGCCAGGCACCTCCCTAACTTAGACAAAACGAAAGTTCTCTCATTTGGCCATAGTACTCCCAGGTATCAGCATATCAGCAGATGTTCGGGGAAGGCAGATTGGATCTGGTTAATTTGCTTTGTTTGGGACTGAGTCTCAACAACAAATTGAAATGCATCTCAATAATCTCACAGAAAAACTGGGCTGCTGCCAGTTTGAATCGAAGTTTTATGAACTTTATCAGGAGTGTAGAAGTTTTTCTGCTTTGGCCTAGAGGGAGGCTTGTTTGGCCGAGGCACGTCTGACTTTACCATATTTAACTGAAGTCTGGCCCCCAGCTGCAATACTGTTCTGAACCCAATTGAAGGTCCAGTTTGAGGAAGACATTTTGCATGCAGAATTCGATTCAACTTGAAGGCATGCGACTTGAACTTTTCCTCAAATGAGCTTAAAGCCATGCACAGCTGGTCATTTAAACTAGCACGATTGTGCACATAGTGCATACTTCTTGCTTTTAATCAAGTCCAAAGAATTCAATCTTCTGACTAATTGTTGAAAAAAGAAATTTCACAATCTGTATCATATATTAGAAATGTGGGTCCTGATTCGCAAAAAGGTACAGTTAGACAAAAGTCTAACTTTACAACTTTCGGTATTCACAAAGGGCATTTACTACTCAGAAATGCCCTGTGTGAATATTGAGGGGCATATTTACAATGAAGTGACGGAGTGCGTCGTTAGCCTTCCTGAATTAAGGCCCCACTACGCCACTTCTGAAACGCAGGGCTACATCATATTTACAACAATATGGTGCAACCCTGCATTTCAGCCTGCGTTAGTTATGTTATGTTATGTTATTTGGATTTATAGCATGCACGGCTACTCGTGAGTGCCCCGGCGCGATGTCTTAAGGGGAACAGGAGACTAGCAGATGAATAGATGTGTTTTAAGATTTTTCTTGAATGCCGACAGGTCTTCAATACTGCGTAAAGCCAGGGGAAGTGCATTCCACGCTGCCGCAGCTCTCCAAGTCAGAGACCTGCCTACCAAGCTCTGCAACTGAAATCGGGGGACCATTGCGAGTCGGAGGGAAGCCGATCGCAACAGTCTTGAGGGCACGTAGAAGGTAAAACGCTTTTGCAGATAAGATGAGCCAATGCCGTAAAGGGCACGGTTGGTTAGGACCAACGATTTGAACTTTACCCATTCTGCTACAGACATCCAGTGAAGGGAGCGCAGGTGGTGCAGCACGCTATGTCTGGTGTAGATGCCCAGTGGAAATCTGGCTGCCGAATTCTGGACAACCTGCAGCTTTTTAATCAGGTAGCCAGGAATGCCAATGTAAAGTGCATTGGCATAGTCCAGCCGTGACAGAATGAAGGCACAAGTGACAGTTACTCTAGCTGCTTGAGGCAGGAGAGGAAAGACTTTTTCCTAGAGTCTTGAGAAGGCCAAAGCAGGTACCGGCAAGCTTCGTGATGTGAAAAGAGATAGAAAGACTCTTGTTAAACCAAACCCCCAGGTTCTTCACCGGCTTCCCTTCAGAGGAGGGCAGGGGACAGTCAGGTGGCCACAGAGCTTCCAGGAACCTGGGCGGGAATTTTCCAAACAGCAGTTGCACTTTAGTTGAGCACCCGCGACCCACATGAAAATGGAGGAGAGACAGTGATGAACTACGGTAACAGAATTGGCATCACTGCTCCAGGTAAAGAGCAGCTGTGTGTCATCGGCATAAGCCATCACCTTAGCTCCTAAACTCTCAGCCAGATAGACCAGGGGGGGTCACATACATGTTAAAAAGAAGAGGACTGAGGGAGGGCCCCTGAGGGACTCCCGTCTTCACAGCCTAATGAAGAGCTGCAGATGGCGGCAGCCAGATCTGCTGGGCCTGATCCTCGAGAAAGGACCTGAGCCAATTCCAGGCCGTCCCCGACACATCTATCCTGGCCTAACTTGAGAGAAGAAGAGAGTGAGGAACCGTGTCGAATGCCGCAGAGAGGTCAAGCAAAATCAAAGCTGCCCTCCCTCCGGCATCCAAACACTCCCGAATGGCCTAACCACCTCCACCAGCAGAGATTCCGTGCAATGAGCTGCTCGGAACCCTGACTGCACGGGATGCAGCAGACCCTCTCTTACGACGAACTCCGTGAGTTGCTTGGTGACAACCTTCTCACAAACCTCGGCCAGACCAGGTAATAGAGAGATAGGCCTGTGGTTCCCTGGACTGCGAGTGTCTAAAGATGGCTTTTTTATAAGTGGTAAGATCTTGGCCTGTTTCCAGGACACAGGGACACTAGCTGAGTGGAGGGACAGATTGACACTGCTATTCACCTCGGAATTAATCGTCTCGGCGGCTGCTGCTAGCAACCTGGCCGGACAAGGATCAGAAGGAGAACCAGACTTTGGCCTCTTCAGGATTTTAAGTGAATCAGCCAAGTTCACCAGAATAAAAGCGCCCAGGCAATGTATAGTGCCCACCGGAAGAGTTGATGGCATTGCCTCAGACTCATTAACACCTGGTAAAAAAGCTGCCTGAATCGAGCAGATTTTGTTCAAGAAAAATGTAGAAAGAGTCTCGCACCAGGCGACTAAAGATGGAGATGCCATTGCCTGTGCTAGAGGCGGTGTAAAGCTCTGTACTATTGAGAACATTTCCTCAGCATTATTTTTAGCATAGTCGATACGTGCAGTGAAAAATTCCTTCTTAGCCTGGGCTATGGCCTCATAATATATTTTTTACTTGGCTCTGAGCTTCAGCTTGGCTGCAGGGCAGTAGTCACTGCAGCGCCATGCACACTCAAGAATCTTTCATTCGTGTTTCAATTCTCTGAGTTCTGGGCTGTACCAGGGTTTAGATGGAGATCCCCTGGTGGGTCTACTTGAGCTCAGTGGGGCCAGAGAATTGACAGCCTTTGAAACCCAGCTGGTGAAATCATCTAGTTAGCTCTCCAAGTCACCCGAGAGAGTAGGTCTAGAGGTTTCCAGAGTATGCATGAGAGAACCGGGGGCAAATTTGCGAATGGGCCACACTGGAAGCTTAGCATTGCGCACCACCCAAGAAAAATATGTCAGGAAATAATCGGACCAGGAGACATGGGGACATTTGTACAGATTGGGTCCAAAATGTGCCCTGTCTGATCGGTAGGGAGCCCGACCAGCTAGATTAATTGGGCTAGGTGCAAGATATCCAGAAAATGTAACGTGTCCATAGCTTGAGCCTGATCAAAATGAATGTTTAAGTCTCCCAGAACAACATAATTGGAGTATTGCAGTTCCCTAGTTACAATAGCAGCACCGCAGGCCTGCAGGAACAGACCTGCATGCCCTGGGGGCCTGTAGATGAGCGAGCCCCCCAGCATGAAGTGGTCTAAAAAGCGGATGCTGAAGTCAAGAACTTTGCAGGCCCCCCATAAAGTGACATCTTTCCTCCGCAGCTCCCACTTTTCATTGTAGAAGATGGCTACCCCCCTCCCATCTGGGTGGTCCGCTCTGATAATCTTGTAGCCAACTGGAGTAGCAAGAGTAACAATGGGGCCAGACGAGACATCAAGCCAAGACTCTGTGATAAACAAGAGATCTGGGGAACTTACGTCGAGGAGATCGAAAACCTCGACATGATGTTTCCTAAGGGATCTGATGTTAATCATGGCTGCAGTGATGGAGGGAAGCTTCATAGACTCTGGGCAGGGGATGCTGATATAAGCTGGGGTAATGAGGCCTGAAGTCAGCCAACAACCCCAGGCCGCACATACCTTGTTACTGACAGCGATAAATATCAATATCTCGCAAGGCAGTGCCCGTATAACACAATCTACCCTGAGGACCTTGCTCTCGACCGGCAGTGTGGCGGGCACTGGCCGCTACCGGGACGCTGACGGGCGCAGACGGGCTTGCCTTAGGCTCGTCTTTAGCGCACACGCGCAGCGTGCATTTGTACTAACTCAGCAGCCACAAAGACTAGAGCAATTAGAATGACACTCCCACCATGGTGGTCGCATCCTGTATATTTAACATTGCGGTGGGCGGAGCTGTATTCAGCACCCGCCACAATGTTAAAAGGGCATTTTGTGCATTTGCATGCACAACGTGACAGGCACCGCGTGGTGTCTGCCACCTTGTGCCTTCAAATGTCGGGGTACCATGGCTATCCGCAAGTGCAGCCATCCATCCCCGCAACCTCCCGGGGTCCCACAACAGGCCCCTCAAAGGTAATCTCTGCATGCCTTTCCATGGCGAAGTCTCTGCCATGGAAAGGCATGAGACCGCCATCATCATAATATGGATGGCAATGCCTGGAAGGCACCGCCACCATATTGCAGGTCTTTTCCACCCGGTAGGCAATCGGGCGGATTGCCTACCGGTGGAAAACTGGCGGACAGTCTTTTCGTCGGCCTGGGTCCCCATCGCCATCATAATATGGTGGGGGGAAATGTTAGGCGGGTGGATGGAAATGGTGAATACAGGCTGGGCGATCCACCCGCCATCCTAATAGACCCCTAAGTACAGCATAAAAGGTTGCCTTATTTACAAGGCAGCGTTAAGCTACGTTTAGTGGCTTAACGCTGCCTTTTAAATTAGGCAAGGTCCCAATCGACATCACAACAACACTGAAAGTGACGCTGTGGTGGCGATAGGGGCTTGTAAATATGCCATTCAAAGTCATACAGTTCAACTTTCGGTATTCACAAAGGGCATTTACGAGTGATAAATTTCCTTTATGAATAACAAAAGTTGTAAAGTTAGACTTTCATCTAACTTTACCTTTGTGAATCGGGCCCGGTATATCTGAAGAAGAGTAGTTTGAAAACGGAATTGCAGAAATTCAACTATCTTTGTTCCTGGAATTGAAGCTCAGGCAGCTCATCCTTGCTGACCTATTTTCAAATGGTTATTTTGTCATTCCTAGAGAGGACAGGCAGGGGAATGGTATCAGCAGGAAAGATGGAGTTGTAGACTCTCCAACGGTGGTTAAGAATAATTCAATCACATTACAATGATTTGTCACTGCATGTAGAAAAGCAAATTCTCCCCATAATTTTGGATCTTTTGTCTAACCTCAAGTTAGTGGTGAATATCCTAAAGTTAATAATAATTAAAGGAACTCTGTAATACATCAGACAAAACACCAAAGGCTCTTACATACTGATAGAAAATAACAAATACAGATCACATTCTCTGCAGGGATATGCATTTCTCTCCTTCTACTGCACTTAAACCTTCTGAGACGGGTTAGGACATAAAAGATGGTGGAGTTAGATGACCAATGACAACTCACATGTTTTGGCTGATTTGAGAACATTAATATCGCGCTTACACGCCTCCCCCCTTCTTTCGGGTTGGTCGCAGAGACTGCTGCATCAGCGCACATTCGAAGCTGCCACAGAACAGAGAAGCCCTCTGCTGTCTCATTTACAGCTTTCCACAGTCACTTTGCTTGACTTATTTCCTTCTCGAATAGATAGTGGTGCATGCATGGGCTTGTGCATGTGTTTGCAGGGGTGCACTGCTGCTGCAGTATCTTCTATCAAACCTTGAAAAACTTTCATAATGCACTCATAACGTCTATGTTCCCCCCCCAATAATGAATAGACTCACAACGTGAAAGACAACTTTGATTATGCTTTAGCCAAGGCGTACCCATTATCTTTATTCACACAGCATCAGTGAGAAATGGGAACCCTAGGTAAGCTGACATGATAGTTATGAGAATACAGGACATACGATCTCAAAAACAGCTCAAAGATTGTACAAGCAATACAATGATTTTCTCAACTTACCATTACAGCACAACACTCTACAATGCATAGCGCCAGAAGGCCCCTATTCCTTATTCATCATCCATGCTCTCAAACAAGGGCATCCTGGGGTTTATTGTCAAGTATACCTTAGTGGCAACTTCCCCTCCGTCTCGTAGTAGGATGTGCAATACCCGCAATTCTATACCAACACATACACCAGGGCACTCCATAGCGCCCTGTCCCTGCTGAGGTAACTGTCACCAGGCAAATGTCCCAAAAATGTTCAACTCCAGGCATCCTGGGGTAGGGCAAAAAAGTCTAAGACTACCAGCTGGCCAGTCCTCCCTCCTGCCTGCCCAGTGCCCACATAATTCAACACTACTCCATGGGGTCAGCTCAGTAAATCAGTCCAAATTTTTAGGTAGTGTTAGACCTGGCATCATTGGCGTGAGTCTCCCTTCCATTTTTGATGGATTGCCTCCTCCGTTATGATATGTTTTGCTGATTATATGCTTTGGGCACTGTGCCGCTGCTAATCAGTGCCACAGTGCAAGTGCTCCCTATGTTAAATTGATGTACTAATTGGTTATTCCATGATTGGGTTATTTCATTTATCTGTCACCCCCTAGTAAAGTGCACCATGTGTGTCCAGGGCTTGTGAATAAATGCTGCTGGTGGGCTTGCAGCACTGGTTGTGCCACCCACAGAAGCAGCTTGTAAAGTGTCCTGCCATTGCAAGGCCTGTGTGCAGTCTAGCACTGCCATGTCGATTTGGCCAAGTGCACCCACTTGCCAGTCCCTAAACATTCCCTTTGCTTCATATTAGACACCCCTATGGTAGGCCCAAGGGCATGGTGCATTGTAAGTATAAGGTAGGACATGCTCTGGTGTGTGTAGCATGTTCTAATGGTGAATTACAGCCATTTTCGTTTTTCACTATTGAAGGCATCCTGTTCTCATGGCCAGAATGGGCAGTTAGATTATTACATTCTTATAATCCTAACTGACTCAGGGAACATGGTAGACATTCGAATTTAGGGGGTCATTACGATCGCGGATGGACTTGAGTCCGTCCGCGACCCCTGAGTAGGAGGGAACGTCCGCATGCGCTGCGGCGTTCCCTTTGTGCAGATTAGGATGTGACCGACAGGGTGGCGGTCACATCCTCTATTTTTAACATTGCGGCAGGTGGAGCTTCAAGCTGCACCCGCAGCAATGTTAAAAAAGCACGCATTGCATTTGAATGTAGAAAGTGGCAGGCACCGCGCGGTGCCTGCCGCTTACTGCATACAAATGCAGGGGGGTACCATAGGTAATCCCATGTGCACCCCCCACCCCCCCTTCACCTAGGGGAGCCCGCAACAGGCCCCCGCAGTGAAGTTACACATGCTTTTCCACAGCGGAAAAGCCGCCGCGGAAAAGCATGTTTCCAAGCACATCCTAAACCGCGGAGGAAAAGCTGCAGACGGAAACCAGGACCCACCAGCCATCCTAATGTGGCGGTGGGTCTTGGTGGGTCCGCAGAGGATTTTCCGCATCCTTCAGGCCGGCGGTGGCGGAAATCCTCCATCCTAATCAACCCCTAAGTATGCCTGAACTCAGAATAATAAAATGCATCTTTTAGTAAAGTTTATTTTAATATTCTGTGTTTGCGAATACCACTTTTAGAAAGTAGGTATTTGCTTGCCTAACCATTTGAGCCTGCCTCTGCTGGGTTGTGTATTCCTTGTCTGGGTTTGTGAGTGACAGGGTTGGGGGATTCCAGGAGACAGGCTGGGGCAGCCCGGTGGTGAATAGAGAGATCTGCATCTAGATAGGAGGGAGGGGTTGCACCTGGGACCTGAATAGGGCTGGGCCTATCCCTCTACAATGCTGGCTCCACCTCCTATGGCTTGTCTGATGTCTCTGCCCTGCACTGTGAAAGGATAGGAGGAATCATGTCAACAGAGTGCTCCAGAGCTGTATCTTCCCTCCCCTGTGCTGGCTCCACCTCCTGTGGGGCGGCTGATATCTCTGCCCTGCACAGTGAAAGGAAGAAGAGAGTCATGTAAACAAAGTGCTCAGGAACTGGTTTGGACTAGGCAGAGGCCCCTCTGCCTTCAGATAACAAAGGATTTTGGGGTATAAATATTGGGACCCTGATCCCAAGAAATTAGACCACTTCTGGAACAAGAAACCTTTCTGCTGAGGAGAAGAACCAAGGAAGCTGCAGGAGTTGTACTGTCCCTCTGCCAGTGTGCTGTTTGCTGAGTTGGTCTGCAGTGGTTGCTTCGTTGCCAAGGGAAAGGAGAAGGAACTTTGTAAGGACTTTCATCTACAGAATATTCTCCAAGGGCTTGAACTGTGCTTGCCTCCTGCTGAAGTCTCAGGGACAAATGACTTCACCTCCAGCTCCCTCCTGAATTTCCTTGCTGGGAATTCTGACTCCAGACACTTGCGTGCCGCTGGGAGGTGGAAACGCGACACATCGAGAAGAAGCGTGTCGCCGCCACAGCTGAAATCCTCACAACGCCAGAGAAGCGAGCCTTCGCCGCACGTCCCTGGAAGAGTGTGTTTATCGAAGCTGCCTGCTGACGCATCACCGGAGAAGCGTGACGCCATCGTGAGAGTCGCCATCGCATTACCGGAAAAGCGTGTCGCAGGGCCTCTCACGGCTCCAAAGTACAGAGTCGTCGCAAGGCTGCCAGGGCGTCATCTCATCGTCATCACATCGCCGCATCAAGGGCGCCATCGTCTCGCATCACAACCGATCATCGCATCGCATCAAGGTGCCATCTTGCGCACCCCAACGGGCCCGCAGGCCGAGAATCTATGCATCCCCTCCGCACCAGTAAGGCTCACGACGAGTCCCCTACACTAAGAAAGCATTGAGGACGGGCATTGAGGAAGGACGCAACCGTTTTCCCGGGTCACAGAACCAACGCATCTCCCCTTTTGCGAGCCTTTTGTTCACTTTGCGTTTCGCATCCAGGTACTTTGTTGAGAAGTTTGTCGCATTTGCTAACAACTTGAACTAAGAGACTTTAATCATCTTTTAAGTAATCTTAAGTGTAGTATTGTGGATTTTTGTCATTTTTGGTCTTGTGTTAAGTCTATACTTATTTTTATAAAACCTGTGTTGTGTCCATTTGTAGTGTTTTCACTGTATTACTGTGTATATTCACTAATGTTTAACACACTGCCTCTGAGATAAGCCTGTCTGCTTGTGCCAAGCTACAAAGGTGGTGAGCAGGGGTTATTAAGGAGTGTAATCTCCTTATCCTGACTTAGAAGTAAGGGTCCCTATTTGGACAAAGGTGAATACCATTGCCAACTAGAGACCCCCAGATCTAACAGGTAGCCCCCTTTTTCTGCTGTTAGCAATTCCATCTGTCAGGAGAGGGTGGGTGGGTGGGTGTTTGATCCGGTATACTGGATGCAGTGGAGATAAAAAGATGCCAAACACTCGCCTCTCGATGCTTTAAAGGCTCTCGTCCGGGGCGCCTCTTGATGATGTCAACCCTCCTTCTCACCTTGGCTCCTGACCACGGAGCGACTAATAGCATCCCTCCACTATTTCCAAGAGAAGCCTGGCAATAATTTGCTCACATCGGTAAGGTCCCTGCCTCCCACTGGAAAGACTCACAAGAAGAGAGACAGCTTCAATTATGGTTTAGGCAAGGCATAGTACTTTATCTTTATTCACACAGTATCCGCAAGAAATGCGAACCATGATTCAGCAGACCTTATAATTATGAGAATACAAGACATAAGATCAGGAAAACAGCTCAAAGAATGTACAAGCAATGCAAGGATTGTCACCACTTTCCATTACAGCACAACACTCCAGAATGCATAGTGCTTTCGGTCACCAATTGTCTTTTTCACTTTGCTCAGGGAGATTATCAAGTGTGATTCAATTACGTTTTTCCAACAATTGAAATCAACTGCAAATAGAAAACAGCCTAACGCTACTGGTCTCAGTAATAGGTGGTGATAAATGCTATGCACAGAAAGCAAGCCAGCCTCAGCCAGGACTCAACACAGTCTATGGCTCTGTACAGCAGAATCTCTTTAAAAATAAAGTGTTTGGATTCATCCAACATTTCATCATATTATATGTGCAGCATTTACAGGCTAGTTGGCACTTCACACCAAGTGGAAACACTAACAACATGAGATGGAGGATATTAATAGAACACCGTTTCTCGTCCTTTTCAAAATTAAAAAAGTACAATGATTGCTGGTTAATAGATTTCTCTCTTCTAATGTTCAGCTTAAAAAATCGGGCTAAAAACTAGCCCAGGATGAAATATAAATTAAGTCACGTAATTTGTGCAATTTTTGGAATTTTGCAATATGTTTATTAAGCGAAATTCCTAAACAAATACTCCATTGCTCTACTTTGCATAAGTAGGTGCCATTAGCGGTAAATGTTTACATTAAATAGCTGGATTTATATGAAAAATCTACAGCAAACGCACTGGAATAACAAACGGAACGTAGGCAGCTATTGTTCCCTGTGCTTCTGTTTAAATTTGACCTTGCGCAAAAAAGTGAAGCGATGACACATCTCACACTATAATGTAGCACAAAAGGACGGAATTGCATTTAGCATAATTTCATGTATTTTTGCTGAAACCACATTATGCAAGAGAAAGTACGCACATTTTGTGAGCCCCTATAAAAAATGCCAAGGATACATTTTCAACACAAAGTGCATGACACCATAAACTGCAAACCAATTTCTTCACAGTAGGCAAACACACTGACAATTCAATTTTTGCCTGATTCTGTTTTTTTTATTCAGTATTAATTGAGGTGGCTGCTGGGAAAACGCATTCTCTTATGGGGTTTCGCAATGGGGTTTTGTTCTTTTAAAAGACGGATTCAGTGGTAATTTAGCGCTGTCACTTCCTAGTGATATGCTGAGAATGATGGTCCACTTGCCTAGTTTCATCTTGTTAAAATGTTTTTTGTGGGGAAACAGCCATATCACTTCCTATTTGAATAGATTTTGGGAACTGCAGTGATATTGCTTCTAGTTGAAATGGGCGCTGTGGGAAAAAAATTGTGAACTTTGTCATTTTTGAGTGGTGTGTTCATTTTATTTTGTTGGAATAGAGGTGCGTCGCTCTGCGCCTGAAATTAGCAAAGTAATTGAGAAGTAGCAATGAAGCAATTTTTGTTGGGGTTTAGAGGGTTATTTGCGTGTGGTGTCAGTGTCTCCTCCTGTTTATTTCTAAAGCATTTATGTAAAGAAAAGACAAAAACAAACAAAAAAGATATTGCACGTAGTGGTTTTTATTGTCATGATTAGTTTCTTGCTACCACTGGTACTATTACTACATGTTTTTTCCTTAGGGCTTTCCTGTCACTGACGTTTTTCCTCAAGGTTGACCCCCCTCAGGTGCTATTCCTACATGGACATACAACAGATGAGTACTCACCTGAAACTATGGTTTGTTCTCATTCTTTTTTTTAAAATTATTATTTTCTTAGAGTTTTGATTTGACATATCGTTGTTAGACAATAACAAATCTCAAAACCTTACAGCAATCCCTGGACACCCCCACCCCCCATAACCCCGAGAGTTCATGTTGTGTACATAGTTCTTCAAGGCTATTTTTCAAGCTGTTGCCATGGTTTCATGTTTCTGGGTGTCCCTCTTATTCATTTGCCCGTCCTCCTCTCAGTCCATGACCATTCTATTACACTGTCTTTTTTTCCCTCTTTCGAGGTCTCTGTATCACTAGTTCCCTGTGCCCCCCCCACACCCATTTTTTCTATTTTTTTTTAGGCATTCTCATCCCTCATTCATCATTTTTTCCCATGCCCTACTCATTTCCATCCCCTATGTCCAATCGTATAGCCTCGGGCATAGTGTGCGCATCACCTTTTCAAGATTTCTCTCTTCGCTAGTATGAATCCTAAGTGGATCACTAGCAGTTTGTACGACATTGTGTCTGAGTAACTCCATATTCCCAATACTACTAGGGATCCTGTGCATCCATATTTATGCCAGTGGCATCTTCTAGTGCTTGTTTTACTCCATTTTCAATACGTTTGTTGTGTAGGGCATTCCATAGTGTGTGGAGGAAAGTGTCCTTCTGACCATAGTTCTGTATGCATTTGTCACCCCTGGCTCTGCAGTTCTGTGCAGAAGGACTTGAGTGTAGTAGATTCTAAGTAAATATTTTAATTGGATTAAGCGAAAGCTCACCCATGTCGCCACCTCTCTTGGTAATTGTAGCATGTCTCTCTATTTGTCATTGTCCAGCTTCTTCCATATATTTCTCTGCCAATGTGCCCTCAATTGGTGTAGTTCTCCCTGTGTATTCCTCATCAGTTTGCCATATGTGAGAGAAAAAGCATTTATAGTCATGTGTCCCTCTAATAACCTGCTCTCAGGTGGGGAGTCTGCTTTGATCACCTCTCCCGGTGAGATCCTTGCTTCTAGAGCATGGTGCAATTGTAAGTATTTAAATATTTGCGTTGTTGCCATTTCTTACTCAACCCAGAGGTGTTCAAAGTGTACTATACTGTATGAATCCCATACATCATCCAGGGTGTAGAGGTCAATATCGTCCCATTTTTTAAACCTTGTTGGGCCTGTCACGGGGTCTAGTCTCATGCCCAGCCACAAGGGAGTTTTAGTTGTTATTGTCTTTTCCCATCCCATTTCTCTAGTCACAAGCGCAAGTACGTCTCGAATTTGGGTTATTGAATCAACACCCAGTCAGACAAGCGGCCATACTAAAAATGTGCTGGAAACTAAGAGCAGCACAAGAGGATTCGTTGATGGGTCTCTGTTGGATGGAAATAAATAAGCAATCGAAAGCAAAAAATGCATGGAAAACTGTACTTGAAGAAGCATCGGCAAAGCTCAACATGCAAGAGGCATGGAATACCAATTACACCTTCGCGGCCTTCAAAAAAATAGCCAACGGTGCGGTAAAACACAATTCTTGGATTGCAGACAAAGCCGCACTAGCAAAGAAAAAATATGGCTGGATGGTACTGGCCTCGTACGAGAGATGTGCCCCGCAACCATACCTAGTCAATCATACAACCGCATCCGTCCAACAAATGCTTCTACGAATACGGATGGGAACTTACATTACAAAAGACAAGATCCATGCACGCATTGAAGCAATCATGGCCGACATCACTTTGCAGACTTTGTGGCCAATCAGGAGAAACCTTAATCCATATATTATGCATTTGCCCATCCCTGACCAACCTGAGACGCTATTATCTTTTTCATATATTTCATTCTCTACACATCCAAACATGTCGGCCCGCTGTTATGTTAGCATTGAACAGTCAACAGCTGCAGACAGCTTGCAGGGCCACTAGATTTCTCCAGAAGGCGAGCCTCTTAATATCGAAAACTGAAAAAACGGCGACTAACAGCACAATACCGAAGACCTGAAATGCAACTAAAGGCTCAGAACTCGGACAATGTAAATTTGTTTTTTTAAAGAAAAAGGACATCATAGAATGTCAAAGTATTTTTATTCAATGCTATTTTGAATCCCTTTTTGATGTATCAACATTGTAAAGGTTTTAATTAACCACACACTATAAAAACTTACTTCCCCATCCCATTTCTCTAGTCAACTTATGCCAGACGGATATGACCTTTGCGGTTGCTGCTGCAATGTCAGCCTCAACCCTTCCTCCATATATTGCACCTAGGTAGCCTTTCCTATCTATCTTAGCCCTGTCAATTTTAAAAGCAGGGTCATCTAGTGGTGCATATGGCCATTTATTTACATTTATTATCCTGAGCTGCTTTGTAATATTCACAAATGTTTAGTAGCGCTATGCCCTCATATTGTACCGATCTTTGGAGGGTGGATAGCACGGTACGTGGCAGGCCATCCAACCACAAAAAAGATCTAAATAATTTACTTATGGTAAGGAAAAACACAGGGAAATGCTGCACACACACTTTTCACATTGCGTGCACTGCTGCAGCCAGCAGCTCCGCCCACAATGTGAAAAGCCCAGGATGAACCTGCCAGTATGCCGGGCGCATCCTAATCACGGTGGTGGGACCGCCGCATGTCTGGCGGGTGGTCCCAAAAACCGCAACAATGGCGGCGGTCCTAGTCCGCCCGCCATCGTAATCAGCCCATAAGCTCTTATTTCATGTGATTTCTTGAGTTGATGCTCTAGTGCGCCTTTCATTTGCTCTGTGTTAAACGTTAAGTGTGTTTTTTAAATAGGTTTTCTATGACAAGTGCAAGTAACCACACATGATAACTCTTTGATCATAAAAGTCAGATGGTACAAATGTTTGACATTGGTGTTAAATCTCAATTTCATCAGGCAATTTGTCCACGTTAAGGCACCTCCCAATGCATCAAGAATTGGAAAATTGATTTATTTAATACATTGACCCTATCAATGGCTGAGTTCTAGACCAATAGGAAAGTTAAAGGGTTTTATTACAAAATTCAAAAGTAAAGCTATACGGAGTCAATGTCACGTTGACTCTCAATGAAAAGGGCAATAGAGGTAATACAGAGAAATAAGAAATTATCAGGTGGGCTGCAAAATCAGGAGAATAACAGACCATATCCCTAGCAGAACAGGACAGTCTTCTGGCTCACCCCAAAAATTAAGCGTTTTTATACATTAGTTTTCCATATAAATTTCAGAAACTGCAAACTCGCTGAGGTGTGAGCAAATGTATAATGTCTTCAGCAAATCAGAGCACGTGAAAAATAAACATCATATCGTGTTAACATCTAGGGTCTATTCCACTACATGAAGAGTTTTTCAGCACCCTCTATTCTAATGTCATCTGGAGATGCTAAAATAAACTAGATGCATTAATAGTAATTTGTTATATGAATGAATACGGCATTCTAAACTAGCAGAAGGACCTTTAAAGTTGCAGGTTGTGACTGAGCTTAGCAAAGTTCATTCAGCACAGAATAAACGATGACAGTGGAAATAAACCAATACATCTCAGCGTAACCTCCTGCTGCAAAATTTGCATGGAGAGAAAAGGTGAGGAGTGGGTAGAGAATTAGTTACGGAGCCATTTCCGTCACGGAAAAGATGGCATTTATACCTAAGTTGTGGCCTACTTAATACATATCAAGAAACCACATGTCTACATATCATAGAACATTTGTTTCAAGAGCAATAGAACTATTATGGCCGGGATACCCGTCACCCCCTCCCAACACAATCCCCAAGGATGGGAAGACGGACACAGTTCTTGACTTTTGGAAGGCGGGAGGGAGTTACCCTCCCGGCCGTATTTATTAAAATATGAAACAAAATTAAAACATTAAATAACAGTTTCATATCATGTACAATTTCATTTTCACATTACGATGTTTATTGGCTAACCTTAACACAGCTCTAATACAAAGGTTCTCCTAGCCGATTCTAAACATCCTGCAAATGCATATACTCAAAATTAAATTGTACATCCTAACATTACGGGCCAACGGCAAGGTCGTAACCGGTGTCAGATCCCTAATACCAGAACTCCCCCCCTTACTTGTGAGGGGCGGGCGCACAGAGGACTGTACCTCTGTGCCAACTTCCAATTTCCCTTGTCTTAACGGGGGCCCCATATTTACTCGACGCCATCTTAGTGGTCGTCCGAGGACTCGTGTGAGGTGTCTAGAAGGTAGCGTAGACCCCCCTCCCACCCCACACTGCTTACCACATCCGCCGTCGTGGATGTCCTGGCCCCGGGAAATTCCCAGGAGGGGCCCGTAGCCCCTCCTCCCCAGGGAGGGGCCTATGACCGCCTTCCCTTTCGGCGGCCCCATCCTTAGAGGGGTACCGCCTCCCTGTGTGAGGGGCCAATGGCCGCCTCCCCCCGGGCGCTCCCATCCATAATGGGTGGCGCCCCACCTCTAGGGATCTTCCAATTACTGCTCACCGATCATGACCTTACCGCCACAGGCCGGATAGTTGACCGGCTATCCGGACCCCCCAAAAACTCCTACTAAAGGTCATGGCTACACAAACTCTTTAACCAAGCTATGAAGTCTCCTATGAGTAAGATATTCCCCTCCCGGGACAAATGGACCCCATCTTCAAGATACATATGGTCCCCCCGAATACATCCATGTGGAATACAATGCAACTGGCCTGAACGAAACAACCTACTAAGTTTGTTATTAACTTTCTTTACCGATTGATTCAAAGCTGACACAGAGAGGGCCCCCCGCCACACCCTTCTAGGAATCATGTGTGACCATGCAATCGTGCACCCCGGAACCCTTCTCGCCAACCAACTTGCTGTGGATAAAATTAACTCGAGAAGTACTCGTCGACCAATGGTTACCAAATCATTGCCCCCAAGATGTACTATGATTACAGACGGCGGTGACCTCGTCCGCCCTAGCAGTCCCTCCATAAAAGTTTGAAACTGGTCAATACAGAGTCCGCCCCTTCCGTGGAAGGTCACCCTGCACCCGTATTCCCCAGCCACGTGGATCATGTCACCTGCTTTGAATACGTCCGCGGCTCGCCTCACGTATGAGTGGCCAACGACCCACACCACTCTTCCCTCAGCCGGTGATCTTTGACCGCTGGTCCCCAGGTGTCGGGTCAACTGCACAGTCCGCCCCGCAAAGCCTGCTCGCGAAACTGTAAACCAAACAGAAAACAAGAAGCGTGAGTGCATGACATTAGCTTCACAACATGTGCAACCGCACATACCTTTTATAACAATTCGAGGACCAACGCCCCAACTGTTTCACCTTTTCAACACTCAGACCCCTGGCTGTAGCCTCTGTAGCAGCCCCTATCCGGAAGGAATGGGTCCCAAAATCGCTCGGGTTCAAGCCCGCTGCTGCGATTGCCATTGTTAACACCCGCTGGAACTGAAACCTAGTCAGTGGGGTGGCGTCGGTGTGCCTCAGCAAGCTTCCC
This sequence comes from Lissotriton vulgaris, assembly GCF_964263255.1. Classification (NCBI taxonomy): domain Eukaryota; kingdom Metazoa; phylum Chordata; class Amphibia; order Caudata; family Salamandridae; genus Lissotriton; species Lissotriton vulgaris. The sequence continues at coordinate 99,644 of NW_028241886.1, forward strand.
CCCATGATGCCGCCCTCTGCGCTAAATACTCCTCCACGCATTTTACCGGGCACATGGGAGACCCTGGAATCCGCTGGACTACCACACAGTCCCCGATCGCTCCCTGATCGGTCTTGGACCTGGCTATTGAGACTACCATCGTCTCACCCTTAATTTGCATGTGTTCTCGACACAGACCTCCCCCCGTATCCTGCTTATTCCTCGCTACCAGTTCGCTCACCCGCATAGCCCCATGGAATGCTAATGCAAAAGCGGCCCGGAACAGCACTGTCTCTGATTGAGATGAACATGTCGCAGGGAGTACGGACATTAACAGGGACAACCTTTCTAGACCTATCGGGTGCCTCTCATCCACTCTACGACCCTCAAGGCGTTGCCACCCACGCAAAGCCTTCCTTACGAGAAAGGACGATGTGGGGTCCCGGATGCCATGAGCCTGCGCCATGAAGGAAATGGCGGCCCTGTGCCTATTGGCTGTTGCCAGTGATCGGCCTGCCTGATGTAGTGATACCAGAAATTTCAGGACATACTCCTCCTGCCCCCAATGCTCCCCCCTAGCTGAACCCAAAAATTCCCAATAGGAACGGAACGCCCCTTCATATGCCTTCCTTGTCCTGGGTGCTAGACTCTCTCCCACGAGGTTTTGTAATCCGGGGCACCGAGAGACCAGAGAGCTTCGGGAAATGGTGCCGCCACCAAGTCCACTGAGGGCAGAAAACCCCGGAAGGCCTGCATGTGGGAACGAGAGAGTGCATCAGCCGCCTGGTTCAGTACCCCAGGCACGTGTCTTGCCCTAAAGTGGACGTTTAGTCTCATACATAGCAGGACAATTTCTTTCAGCAACCTCAAAATCCATTTGCAGCGTGCTGCCTGATTATTGATACATTCAACAACGGTCATATTATCAGACCAGAACACCACAGTGCGAGCACGAAACCCTTCTGGCCATGTTTTCAAGGCCAGCAGAATGGGGAACAGCTCAAGAAACCCAATGTTACCTGTGAGCCCACTATCGTGCCACCACGCCGGCCATGTTCGTGCCGACCATTGATTACCAAAGATGGCGCCAAAGCCCACACTCCCCGCTGAGTCGGTCCACAACCCCAGCTCCTCGGAGGAAGCTGGCGGTTTGTTCCACACGACGCGACCGTTGAAATCCGCCAGAAATGCCAGCCATATGCACATATCCTGGCGAACCTCTGCTGACAGTCGTGTGCGGTGGTGCCCTTCCTTGAGGCCAACCATGGCTTGTGCGATAGAGCAGGAAAAGGGGCGAGCCATCGGTATCACTCTAAGGGCAAAGTTAAGCTGACCCACAGCCTGCTGCAACTGATGGAGAGTTACTTTTTTCTCGCCGAGGCACATTTCAAGTGAGGCTATAAATTTCATTACCTTCTCCTTGGGCAAACAGAAGCACCCCTCTACCGAATCGAGCTCAATTCCCAGAAACTCGAGTGAAGTAAATGGCCCTACCGTTTTGCCTGGTGCCAGTGGCACGCCAAAATGTTTCATGAGATTACAGAATTCCCTCAAAGCCTGTGCACATTCCGTGTCCCCAGCTGCCCCCAGGAACAGAAAATCATCAAGGTAATGCATAACCTGCGTAAAGCCCGTGGCTCTGGTGAACGCCCATTGCAAAAAAGTACTGAACTTCTCAAAATACGCACAAGAGATGGAGCAACCCATCGGCATACATTTATCCATGTAGTAGCGTCCTTGAAACACAAAACCTAAGAGACGCTGATCGTGTGGGTGTACCGGGAGCAACCGGAACGCTGACTCGATATCTGATTTAGCCATCAGCGCTCCGGGCCCCAGGCGATTCAACATGGCGACGGCCTCATCAAAGGATGCATACCGCACCGAACAAACTCCCGGGTCAATCGCATCGTTCACCGAAAGACCCTTAGGAGCGGACAAATTATGGATTAACCTGAACTCACCCGGGTCCTTCTTGGGGACTACTCCCAACGGTGAACAAACAAAGTTAACAACCGGCGGGTTTCCATATGGACCCGTAACCCGACCTCGGGCCACCTCCTTTGCAATCTTTGCCTGTACCACCGCTGTATTTTGTTGAACCGATAGTTGGTTCTTACACTGTGCTTCCCCCTGAAAATCCCCCGCCGGGATGCGGAAACCATATGAGAAACCGTCTCGCAACACCCCGGCAGAGACATGATCAGGGTATTCGTTCAGCCAAGGGATCAATGCCATGATATCAACGGGAGTAGGTAACGGTGCCCCTCGGTCGACGTTAGACCTGTTTGGCCCCTCCTCTACCTCCTGTATCACCATTCTTGGCTCTGCACGAACTCTCGGGGTGTGAAGACTGTCCGCACCCTGCACACTCATGCCTGAACTTGCATGTCCCTTGTGGCCTAGTGCACTTGCCCCTGTTAAAGCTCCAATAGACCCCTTTTCTACCCGAGTTCCCGTTATTCTTTGTGTGCTGATCACTGTTGGCGCCCGCCCGAAAGGGCGCCGCCATATAATGGCGGGAAGGCTCCGCCCCATTCCCGCCGAAAGAAGACGACTTCGTCGTGTTCGGCATAACCTGCTTCTGCCAAGAAATGGAGTCGAAACAATCCCACGTCAGGGATGAGTCGTGCTCCTTGGCCTTACGAAATTTGTTATCATAACCCATCCATTGATTGCCTTTATACGTTTCATAAAATTCCATTATACGTGTCTGGTAACAAGCTAATTCCGACAATACTTCAGGCCTACGTTCCCCCATGATTGCAGTGAACATTCCAAACGCTCTGGCCCAATTAGCGATCGTTTCATCTACCCTGAAACCCGCCATTTTTGCACCCCATACACTCGGATGCAACAACTCCTTCTGATTTTTAACGTGCTCTATCTCATAGTGATCGGTCAACAGCGAAAACATGTTCACATATTTATCCGCCCAAATCCTTTCTTTCACATCCATCGGGATATGTTGGACCACCTTTTCCCTCCTTGAGGGTAACGATCCCTCCCCCGCCATTGGCAACGGCTGCTTACCCGAACCAGTAGCTGGATCTGTTGTTGCTGCTTTTCCAACGCTCGACGCCAGTTGTTCCGAGGGATTCTGCGGGGAAACAAGAGGACAAGGTGCCTTCGCAGCATCTCTCGATTGCCGCAACTGCTTCATTATTAACCTGGCCTCCTCGGCCGTGTCTCCCGGTGCCACAGCACCCTCGTTGCTCCTGCCTAACCATGCCGCCAACTGGGCGGCCAGCTCGGGAGGCATATCCCCCTCGTTAACGGGTGTAACTACCACAGGGATCGGCTGTCCCTCGTTCGGGCTCGGAACTGGGGCCTCCACTGGACTGACCGGGCTCGCTGGAGGTGACTCAGGAACTGGGGCCTCCCCCCCTGCCGCCCTATTCCTGGCCCTTTTACCTCTCCCGGCAAGGACTACTCCCGGCAATGCTGGCCCGATGACTTTCTTCGGTCTACCTGTACCATTCATTGCCGCCATCTGCTTCTTCATGTTCGCCATGTCTTTCACCAGCATGCGAAGCATTTGTTCGGTCCCCACCTTCTTTCCGACCTTCTTGCCAGGCATCGTTCGCGGCTATTTGACTCGAGGTCCTGGATCCAAAGCTTCGGAATCACTGAAAGGAGAAACACAAAAATTACAAGTTCTCAAAATTGGCTCCTTGTTCCGTCTCGGGCTCACGTGCAATGAGGAGGTGCAGCTTCCAAGCACAGGAACAAGAGGATGCTTCCTTAGATTGTTGCTCTTTTATTCTTCCTCGGGAGGGCGTGTACCCTCCTCCGATCCGCCTACGGGGCGTGGCCAACGGTGTAGGTGTCTAGGACCACCCCTCTTGGGCGGGAAAAGGCGCGCCCCGGCTACACCGCTTCGGGCATACCAGCCGGGACACGCCCCCCGCCCAAAATGGTTTCCCGGGGGGGTCAGGGCACCCTACCATACGTTCGGGGGGACCGAGTGGTCCCCCCTTTCCAATCAGTGTGTACATTGCAAGTTGATAATGATGCACAAAATGAAAAACCCATACAAATCTTTCACACTACCTCTTCTGCACATCACCACCTCACTGCATCTTGAAACCATTTACAGACATCCAGAGCCTTTCTTTATTGCAGCCCATTCATGTTTCCTCTTAGTGACTATCAAGGCTAGATCAACAAATTTACAAATCTGCCTCCTCACTTTAGGCCTACAAATTTGCCCCAGCAGACACTGCATAGGTTCTAGTGATATATGCAATCCTGTGACCTCTTTGATTATCCCTGGTATCTATGCCCAGAACTATTGATATGACAATATTCACATTCCATCTGATAAATAAAAGACATTTTATTGCAGAAATCTGTGACAAATGTAATCATTTCCGAGACACATTTTGGCTAACAACTTTAACCTGTATCAGCCTGTCCATCCTCCTGATAAATCCAGGCCCCCAGATATTTAAAAGTATAAGGTGGCCAGGTTAGGGCAGTGCTAGACCTGTCATCCTTAGAGTGTGTTTCCCCCCAACTTTTTGCTTTTTACCTCCCATTTTTGCTGATTCTTTTTATTGACCTATGGACTCTTAGCACTTTACCACTGCTGACCAGTGCGAAAATGCATGTGCGTTTCCCCTAAACATGATGACATTTGGTGTATACCTGGTTGACATATTTATTATACTTGTCAGTCTCTTGCAAAGTAGTAAACCATATATCCAGGGCCTGTACTACTACTAGTATACTGCAGCACTGAATGGGCCGTTCACAGAAGCAGCCTTTCAAACCCATCTCAGGCCTGCCACTACAGTGCTTGTGGGCTCAGTTTACTGCCACTTCGGCTTTGCATTTAAAACTATATGCCAAGCCTCAAACTCCTCTTTTACTACATATAAACCACCCCTAAGGTAGGCTCTAGGTAACACTAAGGAGAGGGTGCAATGTAGGTAAAAGATAGAACATGTACTTGAATGTTTTGCATGTCCTGGTAGTGACAAACAGCCTATTTTGTTTTTCTCTACTGTGAGGCCCACACCTCTGTTAGGCCAGCATTGGGAATTCCTTAATACACTTTTAAGCTGTAATTCCTGATCAGAAAGGAGTTGCCTTTTCATGTTTTATATGTTTGGAATGGTGATGATAAAGTCTCCTTACTAATGAAGTTGGATTTAACAATACTGTTTTAGAAATGCCACTTTTAGAAAGTGCTGTCTAATATATATAGGGATGATCCTGTTGAGGAAATAGGGGCGGAATCAAAGAAACTGAGTAAACAACAAAAATACCCCCTATACCATAAATGTGTATATAATGTTTCCCAGGGCAGTGTAAACTCTGCATGTCCCAGGTGCACTTTGTGCCCTTGTTTTCTAACTTAGTGCATTCCCTCTCCTTCCTCTCTACCTTTCTTTTTGACTTCTTAATGGATATGTGTATCCCACATCTCTCGTCAACATCTGTGTAAACATGGACAAGAAAAATTGTCTATACAGCAATTATTAGTTTATGTTCTATGTATTTTTTGATCCAATCTGATTTTTTTACAAAAAATTTTTTTGAAGCACATATATTGTGTGTACATTTAACCCTTCATACAGTTTAAACATACATTTTATGACAACTCAATTACATGACACAAATGAAGACATGACTTGGCCTTAATCACAACAATATAGGACATATAAAAACATAGCATAAAAATACAAGTGTCCCAGTCAAAAGATGTAGCAGGGATTTATTAGGGAGTGCATTATATTTTGGTCTCTGGAACATTTTAATCCTCTGGATGTAATGTGGCCCAATGTGGTCGGAGTACAGAATACTATGTCTTTATGCAACTTTACAAGAGGATAACACTATTCACTCTGGCTTTCCCTTTTTCTGACTTTAATTCTTTGGGAAGATGCGTCCCCTGGCCATAATCATATTACACCGATGCTTTTTGACCTTCGCGGTGGGCCTGTGTGTCACTCAGCAGCGGTTCTGATGCGGGGCTGCAAGAATATGTATTGTGCTGTATTGGTTCTGCCCAAAGGACCAGAGCTGGACTGGCAGAGCCCCTTCAGCCCACTTCCAAGGGTCAAAGACTGGGGTTGATCCACTAGGAGGCAAGATTCACAGTAGACAGAGTCCAAGTGCTGGGTTTGAGGTAGTTGGAGCCTTCTCCGTCCCTGAGGCTCTTATCAGGAGATCAGCCAAATAGACCTTAGACTCACTCTGGTGGTCATCATTTCAAGCAGTGGAACAGGGCTCAAGCAGCAGGGCAGACATCTGAGAGTGCAGGGCAGGCATCAGAGCAATCCTTCCAAGTGCAGAAAAGCAGTAATATGAAGTGCACAGTAGGCCAGGGCAGCAAACTGTCCACTGAGAGTCCTTCCGCAGGCCCAGAAAGTGGCCTGAAAAGTGGGTCTGAGGGTCCTTTTTGTAAAACTAGAGAATAAATCTGATTGTACTTCACCAGGCCAAGGATATCAGGTCTAACACCAGCCACACACCATTCATATGCACTAGCTGACTCACTCGCTAATCCTGGTCTCTTTTATTTTGAAATGCTTAATGGATTTTCAATGTCGTGTTTTCGCTGAATTGTCTACACAACTGCTGCACAACTTTACATGCTGAGTCCTAAATATTTTTCATGCATGCAATATGTTTACCTTTTCAAATTATGTTTGTTGTGAGATAGTTTTCAGCCTAGCGAAAGCCCTCTGCCAACCAGCCAGATACGATGAAACACATGTTGGCTGAACTCTGTCCAGATCATCAAAAGTGTTACATCAAGACCATGCATAAATAGAAGACACCAGCAAAACAGTCAATATTTGTTATGGTGTGGAATCATAACATATTTGTTTGTATTTTTGGCGATTACGCTCCCTTATTTCATATCAGTTTTACTGCTATTCCATCGAGGGGAAGCAAAATAAGACTTAGACTACCAAACCTTTCCATTAGACAGCCACCAAATGACAGAACCCCATACAGTGTACAAAGCAACGATGTGAAACAACACAAAGCATTATCTATTAGGAAAGCATTTGATTATGTTTAGTGTTATACCACCCATTGTGGATTTATACATATCTTAACCATGCCCCATGGTGCGTCTGTCTCTTTAGTGGATTGGTAAACCATTTATAGCGGTTTGAGGTTTAAGCAATTAACGAGCTGTAACAATCCTACATTGCATTATTTTCTGTTAATTAAAATCACATGTCTAAGTACAGGGATCATGTTATTGTGCAATGTGCCTTACGAAACAACAAGAATTAAGATGTGTGATATACAAATGAGTAAACAGCGCGCTATAGGGAATCAGGGACAAGCTGATTTCCCTCAAGTATCTGTCTTCATGGCTTAATACAGATTTATAAACTGTTTGATATGTAATATAAAATCTGCCTCGCTTAAGAAGCAGTCACCCAGAGATCAAATTTATAGAGAAATGTTTATAAAAACTCAACACCTACACTCTTATTAAAATTCTGCCTCAATTCCTAAATGTTTAATTTTTTATGTCACATTGATATTGTTGTTCAACATATTCTGCCTGTGGTGGAATTCTGAGCCTTGCACATGAGACCCTTAAATAATACAATATTGTGAACAAACAAGTTTCATATCAGTGGTCCAGCTGACTGCACGTTGTTACTAAAGGATTACTTAGCTTCAGTGTAATCTGATGTGAGATGATGGAAAAAGGATAGTGAGTGTGAAATGTGAGGCGAAATTCGAACAAAATGTGCGGCGTTCCCACCAGCCCAATTAGGATGCGCCCGCCACACTGGCGGGCGCATCCTGGCCTTTTCACATTGCGGACGGTGCTGCTGGCTGCAGCACCGTCCGCATTGTGAATATGCCACGATGTGCATTTCAATGCACAACATGGCAGGCACCACGCGGTGCCTGCCACCTTGTGCATGGAAATGTAGGGGTGTACCATGGCTACTACCCAGTACCCCCCTTCACATTGGGGGTCCACAACAGGCCCCCAAAACCAGTCTCTGCCTGTCTTTTTGCAGAGGGATATTCGCTGCAAAAAGACAGGCGGAAAGGCAAATCATAATCACTACGATGGTGCCTGCAGGGCACCGCTGCAATGATGCCCTGGTTCCAGGCTCCTGAAGGCGGGCAGAAAAGGACCGGCGTGCGGGACCATGGAGGACAGACTTTCTGTCTGCTGCGGAACCATTGTGATTCCCACTGCTATCCTAATTTGGCGGTGGGTGAATCACATTTTTATGCGGGAGGATCGTCACCGCCGGCCCGGCAGTGGCTATCCTCCCACCATCATAATGAGCCCCTTAGTTCAATTATTTAGCTGAAAAAAGTCATGCAATTAGACTTTATTTGGTAGGGAAGGTGGATATTTTGACAGTGAAAGGGTAAGACATAATTGGAAAAAATAGCACACCTTCCTCTTTAAAACAGTATTTTTTTAAGTTCTCCCAATTACACCGGCGGATATATAATTTCATACACTTCTAGTTAATAGTTATCATCAGGGGTGCTGTAAATTGTTCTGCTCCCCAACGCTCCAAATATTTGAGCCAATTTAATCACAGCGTGTTTGTAATACTCTTTTTCATTCAAAACCAATTAAATGTCCTCATTATTAAAAGTAACGTATTAGGGCATGGGGCAGACTTGCATGTAAAATTCTCCTAAAAAATGCCAAACAATGTTGGCCTAGCTCTTAAGCTATCCATGGTTTTTGGGTGGTGATTCTTGAATTAGTGTGTGCCTTCATGGATTTGTTTCAACACTGTTTCTAACAGATCAGAATCCTCTGTAGCTATGGTTTAACAAGCATTGCCATAGCCAATAGGTCTCGCCTTTATGACCGTATGTGTTTAGCCATGCAGCACATTAACCTGGGTGCTATGTCGCCGGGGATTGATTAGCTATACAATGCTGTTATGAACCAGTCTGGAATGAAACAAAGATAGCTCGAGCAACTGGATGATCATGAAGGCATATAATGAGCTAATAGTGATAGAATACTGAGGAGAAAGAGAGACATCGCAGGCAGTGAAGATAGACATGAGAGGGAGACAGGGACAATAGATGCTTCATAGATGTGGTATTCCATGACTTGATGTCATTTGGAATTTATTCATGTCATTTAGAATTAGTTCTTGTCATTTAGAATGTTTTGGCTTGATTTGAGTACTGTTACTGAGAGGTTGATCCTGGGAGAACATCACCTCCTACTTGTGGTTGTTAAGTTGTTCTTCTTCATAATAAATCTACTTTGAACCTACTTCTTGTGTAGTTGGAATTACTACAGATTTACTGGCGACGATTGGGAGAACTAGATTTATGAAGACAGCGTTCACACGTCTTTAAACTGAGCCAAGTCTACATTTCTGGACCAACTGAGGTGGAGCTTATCTGCGGTGTATTTCGAGACTTTGTTGGGAGAACCTGTCCGATTTGGCTCTACAGATGTAAGTCTGTTTTCTGCTTTTTAAAGTGACTTTGGATTTTTATTGGATTCTGCATCTGCATCTGCACGATGTTATAACTGACTGCTTTGCTTTGACGACCGCACTCATCGAGCGGTGTACACTGTCCTCGAGTCGGACTCTTGTTTGTTTGCTATTTTCGATTGTTTTCCTGGATTTCTCCTTTGAGCACAAAGCGTACGCTTTCCTCAATTATTTACTTTTAAAAAGATCAAAGAAGCTTACCTCGAGCTCGACCGGCGTTCTATTCCCTGAATTCCTTTACCGCTTACAGCTCAAACATAACGCAGTGCATCTTGGGATACTGACGTCATTGCGCACGACAAGACGCTCTCGGCGGCCATCTTTGTAAAGTCCGAAGCATTTCAACAGTTTAAATGTGAAAACTTTGCGTCTTTGTTCGAATTTAAACAACGTTGTCACTTTTCTTTAACAGACTTTGTTCCAAACATCCACGGTGATTTGCACACCTCTTTACAGATCCTTTTAAAAAAAATTTGGGGATGTTAGCAAATCCACAACTACGGTGATTTGCACACCAATACTGTTATCATTATTTTTTTTTTCTCTTAATATTATTTCTAGCTTTATTTATTCTTCCATTTCTTTTCATTATTGATTTTTATTTACAATATGTCAAACATTGCTGCACCTCCTCATTTTCTTCAAATTGCAGGTGATCCTAACATTGAATGGGATCTTTGGTACCCTATGTTTATTGCATATGTAGAGGTATTAGAAAAAGATGGTTGTTCCGCAAAAAGGAAACTTGCTCTTTTGAGACATTGTCTTGGGGGTGCTGGGATTAAAGAATTTGATAATTTACCACCTTTAGAGGATGCTGGTGACATGGATGTTTTTGATAAAGCCGCTAAGCAAATGAAAATTCGTTTTGGTAGAAGAATAAATACTGTAATGGAAAGGTTCAAATTTTATTCTCGTGAGCAGAAACCTGACGAAACTATTGAAGATTACGTTGCAGCATTACGTTCACTTGCTTGTACTTGTTCTTTTGAAACTATATCATACGAGCAAGTTCTTAGGGATCAAATTATGATGAAGACTAAGAGCAAAAAGATCCAAGAAAGACTTTGGTTAGGAACTGAGACTACATTAGCTGCAGTAGTGAATATAGCAAAAGGTAAAGAACATTCTGAAATATTTGTGTCTGAAATTAGAGGAAAAAATCAGAAGACACATGTTCCTGATGTAGAAGTAGCTCTTGTTAAAAGTCAACCTACTTCGAGTGTTTCCAATAGTAAAACTAATTTCAAAAAGGAATATGTAAGAAATGCTAATGATAAAAGAAGTTTTGTGAAGAAGGGTACAATATTTTGCTATAGATGTGGAAGTTCCAACCATGTGGGAAACTACAGAGGTTGTCCTGCTTGGGACAAAATCTGCGTAAAGTGCAAGAAAAAAGGGCATTTTGGTAATGTATGCAGATCAGGACAGAAAGTCAATTACATATCTCCTGAAGAAGAAGAGGTTCTTAATAGTTTAAACTGTATACTTTCCGTTGATGAGTGTGTTCAAAAGAATTTTCCTTCTTGTACAATATTTATGGATGATAAACCTGTTGAAATTTTTGTTGATTCTTGTGCATGGTACACCATTATTAGCAAGAACATTTCTGAACAATTGTGGTACCAAAGAGAATTACTAACTCCAGACATATATCCTGGTGGGTACACGGGACAAAAGATTGCTCTAGAGGGTTTTTTCTGGGCCAAGCTAACTTTCAAGAATTGGGACATCAGGGCAAAAGTTTATGTTGCTACTAAAGGGGTATCTATTCTTGGTTGGCCTCATCAACGTGGTTTAGGAATTAAATTAGATCCTAATGCAGATCCTCCAGTTTATGTTGATGAGCCCCGTTTTGAAAAGTCAACAACTGATTCTATGGTAAATTTAACTATAGATATTTCTAGCAGTGTTAGTTTCACTAAGATGGTACTGGAAAAGTTTCCTGAAATTTTTAACGAGAATTTAGGAAAATACGTCGATTTTAAACACAAAATCATTTTGAACGATAACGCTGTTCCTGTTAGGCATAGAGCAAGAAATGTTCCTTTAGCTTATAGGCCTAAATTAAAGGAAATGTTAGATGATTTGGTCAAAAGAAACATAATTGAGCCAATCGAATCATCTCCTTGGGTTTTGCCTATTGTGATATCACTTAAGAGCTCAGGCGAACTTCGTTTATGTGCGGATCTTCGCAGTCTTAACAAGGAAATTTGGATAGATAAACACCCCTTACCAAATATACACGAGTTAATTGCTGCATTATATGGTGCTACTGTCTTTTCTTCCATTGATTTGGCTAGTGCCTACCACCAAGTGGAGTTACATGAGGACTCCAGGAAGTTGACTGCATTTGTCACTCCAGGAGGGATGTTCCAATATCTCCGTATGCCTTTTGGTTTGGCGAGTGCAGCCTCTGTTTTCCAGCGCCTTATGAAAGAGTTATTGATGGAATGCAAAGGGGCCATAGCTTTCCAAGATGACATTTTGATTTTTGGGAAAGACAACATTGAACATGATGAGAACTTAATTTCTGTCTTAGAAAAAGTTAGATCTAGGGGCCTTACGTTAAAACTTACTAAATGCAAGTTTAGACAAGACAAAGTTGAGTACTTAGGCCATGAAATTTCTAAGAATGGTATCAAACCCAAGGTTAACCCTGTTCAGAGTATCGTCAATGCTTCTGCACCTAAATCCAAAGAACAATTACTTTCTTTTTTAGGTTTGACTGAATTTTATGGTAAATTTGTAAAAAATTACTCAGACATTGTAGATCCTTTGAGGATCTTACTAAAAAAAAATGTTACATTTGATTGGGGCAAGGAACAACAGGAATCTTTTGAAATTTTGAAACGCAAAATTGTTGAAGCTCCATTTTTAAAGCCATATTCAGTGGGTTAGGAGTGTATTGTCTATGTTGATGCAAGCAATGTTGGCTTAGGTGCCGTGTTAATGCAAAAAGATAGATCGGGTGAATTTTTTGTGTCGTATGCTTCTAGAGCTCTACGTGATGCTGAAAAGAATTACTCAACTATTGAGAGAGAGTTACTTGCCTGTACTTGGGCATCTCAGCACTTTGGACAATTTTTGTGGGGAACTAAATTTTCTTTGAGAACTGATCACAAACCTTTGATCACTATGTTGTCTGCAGGTGGTGAAAGAGTACTTACTGCTCGTTTAGCAAGGTTAGCAGCCAAATTACAAGAATATCGTTGTGAGGTTGTGTATGTCCCAGGACGGTTAAATGTCCATGCGGATTGTATGTCACGTTTTCCTGCGAGTGTAACCGTTGGTAAAAGTGTTGATTGTGATGTCGCATATTCGTTTGCGGATGTGAATGTGATTTTAAATCAAAAGGGTTCTCTGTTTTTTTCCGAGAAAGATTGGTTAGAAGCTATGGAAAATGATGATGTTTTGAACCAGGTTAAGCAGTTCTTGATTAAGGGTTGGCCTGAAGAAAGGAAACTTTCCGGTGAATTAGCGTCATTCTACAAAGTCAGGGATGAATTGATGTTGAGTCAGAACATTATTGTCAGATCTGATAAAATTATTCCTCCTTTGAAGCTAAGGGAAACGATTTGCAAGTTAGCACATGAAGGACACATAGGTATTTCTACAACTAAAAGGAGAATTAGGGAACACTATTGGTGGCCTGGTGTTGATGCTATGGTGGATAATTGGGTCAGGAATTGTTCTTCTTGCTTGTTGAGTGACAAGTCTGTGAAGAGCGTTACCGTTGATATGACTCCCATTGAATATGCCAATGGTCCTTGGCGGAGACTAGCTATTGACATTATTGGACCTTTCAATTATCAATCTGGAAAAGAGTTGTTTGCTTTGGTCCTAATTGACTACTTCTCAAAATGGCCCGAGTTGAAAATTGTTGAAAGAACTTCTTCTGAGCATGTGATTGAATTTCTTGATGAAATATTTGCAAGGGAAGGTTTACCGGAGGAACTTATTTCGGACAATGGTCCACAGTTCATTAGTAACGAATTTGAAGACTTTCTTAATAATTGTGGAATTGTACATAAAAGAACTTCAAACTATTTTCCACAAGCCAATGGTCAGGTTGAGAGGTTTAACAGGGTCATCAAGGAATCTTGCCAGTTGGCTGTGAAGAGTGGTTTGAAGTGGAAGAAAGCTCTTCAAGCGACCTTGTTGACCTATCGTTTGTCTCCCAATTCGGTGATTGGTTTGTCTCCATTTGAGTTATTACGTGGGAGGAAACCAGGTTCTCGACTCTTACTTTGGTGGTTGAAAGATAATTCCTTTATGAGGTGGATTTTAAAGAATTGAAGGATAAAATCGGAAAATACCAGGAAAGGATGGTTCAACATACTTCAAAGAAGAAGTATAATTCTTGCAGAATAAAGGTTGGTGATCTTGTTCGTGTAAAATTGGGCGGATTATTACACAGGAAGGTATCTAGATGGTCTGATCCTGTCAAGGTCACTGAGGTTTTTAGCAAAGCTGTCAGAGTGGAAGGAGGGAAAATATGGAATTTGAGAAGGATTTCCTTATGTAAGACTACTGTTGTTCCTTTCACTCGAAAAATCACTTTGCCAGAAAAGTCTGTTTCAGATCACAATTCTGATGGCTTTGCTGGTACACATGAGGTATATGACAACTTAGAAAATAAGTTTGTAAATAATTCCGATGTTGTGATTAATTCTGATGTTAGACCTGATCCTTGTATTGAAGTTGATAACCATTTATCGAATGTAGACTGTGAAGAAATTTCTTTAAGACGCAGCGAGCGTGTAAAATGTGTTCCTTCAAAGTTTAAGGATTATGTTAGAACTTAACTCTTTTCTTTTTATTTTCCTGTGTTTTTTTTTCCACTTGGGGTTTTGTTTTTTTTAGTTTTTTTTTAAAAGGGGGGAGGTGTGTGGTATTCCATGACTTGATGTCATTTGGAATGTATTCATGTCATTTAGAATTAGTTCTTGTCATTTAGAATGTTTTGGCTTGATTTGAGTACTGTTACTAAGAGGTTGATCCTGGGAGAACAGCACCTCCTACTTGTGGTTGTTAAGCTGTTCTTCTTCATAATAAATCTACTTTGAACCTACTTCTTGTGTAGTTGGAATTACTACAATAGAACTCTGAGAGGGATGAGTAAAGAGAGACAGGATGGAACTCTAGAGAGTAAAGAGTGAGTGAGAGATACCTTGCAAGTTGAGGGGAGAGAGAAAGGAGCTTCAGGGTAGAGAGGTGGTCTGAGAGTGGGAAGAGAATGAGAAGTTATGATACAGACAAAAGACTAGGGGAAGCGTGAGAAAGTAAAGGAAGACATAGCAGGATGAGACGGGAGAGAATGTGAAACTGAGGGAGTCTGCAGGGGAGAAAGTATGAGAAGCTGCAGACCGCTGGCAGGCTGAGATGGAGACCTTTAACAGGAGAGGATTGGGCACGGAGACAGTAGTGTTGGTATTTACATAGTGCTGTACAAATCTGGTAAGGACTGATAGAGCACAGGCTATAACAATAGGGCAGGCATACTAGCTTGCAGGTGCCAGCAGCAGGCCACGCTGGAGATGGCAGTCCTCTCATTAGACACACTCACCCTGTCTGTGTTTCATAATTTTCTTAATGTTGACAGATTGAAATGGGTGCTATCTTGCATTTGCCAATGAGAGGTGATACACTCGCTCCCAAAAGATGAACGGAAAAAGGGCATTCTTGCACCGTGAGACCTGCTCTCCATTGGAAATGGGTCATGCCCGACATCGTTAAAATATGGAACATAAATAGTGGCGCACCATGTGGGTTTCAGTTCACTGACAAAATATCGACCTACAAAATGATCGACTAACTATACTTAAAAAGGTAAGCACAAGAATATTGCTAAAAAAAATGTTTTAAATAATATTGTTGTATTAAATATCGATTTTTAAATATAAATGTATAAATTAAAATATTACAAATAAAATATATTAAATACTAACATTAATTTAATGAAAACTATGTATACATTTAATGCATATTGTAACATATGTAACAATTAAACTTACTTTAAAAAAGTGAAACCCATATATATCTGTATTTAACATATTTCTAGTTAAAAATGTATTATATAACTAATAATTTTTAATTATATTATGATTAAGAAAATATTAAATAATATATTAATATAACACATATGTATATGTATATATATATATATATATACTAGCAGCCCGCCCCAGCGTTGCCCGGGGCAGAAGGGGGCTGGGGGCAGCATTTCAGGCTTGCGTGCACCTTACCTCAGCGCTTGCTCCCAGTCGCACAAACCCAGGCCCCCGCTCCAGTCCGCCTCACTTTACCGCCCCACTACTCTCACTTTAATGTTTGCACCAAATGTGAAAGCCGTTTTAAAACCTATCATTTTATTTTGCTATCCCGCTCCAGTCTGCCTCACTTCACCGCCCCCCACTACACCAAGCCAATCTACACGCCCGCTGCAGTCCTATCCCGCTCCATTCCGCCTCACTTACCGAGAGAGAGAGAGAGAGATAGATAGATAGATAGATAGATAGATAGATAGATAGATAGATAGATAGATAGATAGATAGATAGATAGATAGAGATAGATGGATAGAGAGTTAGAGAGATAGAGATAGATGGATAGAGAGTTAGAGAGATAGAGATAGAGATAGATAGATAGATGGATAGATAGATAGATAGATAGATAGATAGATAGATAGATAGATAGATAGATAGATAGATAGATAGATAGATAGATAGATAGATAGAGAGACATATATCCATACTAATATAATAAAGAGAGAGCCCAAACCTTTGAGGCGGGTAATCTGAGGAACCACAGCATCAATCACAACACCCAATACAGCATTGGAAAGGGCAGTTGCAGCAGAAGGACATAGGCTATGCAGACGCCCACCATATACATTTAAAAGGTAAAAGAACCGTGCCAGCAAAGTAGTCCCTTGTGGGTGTGTCTGTGTTGTGCTGTGGGCGTGTGCTGGGGGCGTGACAAATGCTGGGGGTGTGTGGTACGTTCCGCCCTTCATGCCATGTCTCATATTGTGTGCTAATCCCACCCTGATCCCTTTAATACCTCTGCACCCCATAATCATAACCCACCCTTACTCCTTAAAATACCCCAACACCCTTAACCCTTAACCCTATAAATATAGCCTGTACCCCAAAACCCAAACCTATCCCTAAACCCTAAAAATACCCCTGTACCCCAAAACCCAAACCTAGCCCTGAAACCTATAAATACCCCTGTACCCCAACACCCAAACCTAGCACTGAACCCTTAAAATACCCCTGTACCCCAAAACCCAAACCTACCCCTGAACCCTAAAAATACCCAAACACCCCAAAACATATACCTCAGTACCCCAAAACATATACCCCTATACCCATACTTACCTTATCCAAACATTAAAAAAAACATGCTTTTACCATTCATGCATTTACAACACATTTCGTTGTAAATGTATGCGTGGTAAAAGCATATAAAATGTAATGCCATGCGTTATAATGGCATTGCGGAGTCATGGTACTTTCGTAATGAAAGTATGCGGAGTGATGGTATGTGGAAAGAAAGTTGCGGAATAATGGGTGTTTATCCTCCCCTGGTAAGTACATTGGTGGCAGGCGGCCCACATCTCCAGCAACATACTCATATTTTTTCACCACCCATTTGAAAAATGCACAGGTCTCTCTCATTGATGGCCAGCAGCGACATACACTTTTAGACACACCTCCTGCCACAAGTTCTAGAATTGCGAACTTTAGAGCTGGGGAGCTACATTCGAATCTCGGCATCAGCTCAACATCCTGTGATTCCAGGCAAATCGCTTTGTCTCCCCGTGCCTACCACAAATGAATGTGTTCTTCTGTAATGTATATTGTGCTAATGCCATGTTGTCGAGTTTGCGCAATTTAATATTGTAAAGAAAAATAAAGTAGGGAAACTCGAGTTCACACACTACTGAACGTGCACTCTTAAGTGCATCAGCAGTGCACTGTGAATCGGAGCATTTCACAGGCCTGTCACAGATAAGAAATGCTATCAAAACGAAATCCTACAAAAAAATATACTACTGGCCGGCAGCAATTCATACCCGGACAACGTTGGGACGGGCTGCTAGTATATATATATAGAGATAGATAGATAGATAGATAGATAGATAGATAGATAGATAGATAGATAGATAGATAGATAGATAGATAGATAGATAGATAGATAGATGTGTGTATGCCGGGTCTGGTTGCTCAGTGGACTAATGTGTCCGCAGCAGGGGCCTGTGTTCAACCTCATGGTCACAGCTTTTTTTTGCTCAAGCCCCGCCCCCCAATGACCATTCCCCCACCTGTGCGGCCCTCGGCCACAAACCACACTGTAAATTTGGCCCTCAGATAAAGTTTGTGAGTATCCATGTGACAGAGGGATAACATTTACCATTCCCACTCGAATAAGTGCAATAGTAGGGAAAGTGTTGGATGACTCTGGGGTACATTTTACTATTA